>NC_137072.1:65023907-65146407 GCF_951640355.1 Cnephaeus nilssonii | reverse complement strand
TGTCCCCACTCCTCAGACGAGAATACTGAGGCCGACAGGCTGGAAAGGGACATATATGACGTTGACCTAAGTGGCCATGCCGGGATTCCAGCCCCGGTTTCTACTCTGCTGCACTGTTTCTCACTTCATGATCACAGTGTAGTCGGCAGTGACCTTGACAAACACTTTTAGAAAAACAGTGAGCTGGCAATATTAACCTCAACCTATATTTATACCGGTCGGGACTATAAAGCCAGCAGACGCACACTCGATTCTGTAGGTTCTGCTGCCCTCTGGCCTTGGGTAAGGCTTTTAGTGCTTGCCCATTTATTAACCGTGCAAAAGTGGCAACAACAATGGGCTGGCAATTACAGGGTTTACAGGGAAGATTCATTTACATTTTTCAGTTTTTTAGTAGTTTAACTCAGCATTTTAAAAAAACTTTAAAGAAAACTCAAGGAGACGGGGTGGGAAGGGGGGACGGGGGAGGGCGGTCAAAACTGAGATCCTAAAAGATTTAGAGAAACGATCTGGCCCTGTCTCTACTGCAACAGTCTCCAAAGAAAAACACGAAAGACCAGGTGAGTTGTCAACTGAACAAAAAATATTCTTATCTACAAAATAGTGGCCTTTTGGAGGGAAATAGAATGGAAGAAACGGACTTGGGGAAGGAGGAAAGACAGAAGGGACTGTGTTCGTTTCTCTTTGGGGACTTTGGGAAAGCCAGAGCATATTTTCCACGCAGGAGAGGCAGTGAAGCCAAGTACTGTTCAGGCTTTGTAGAATGTATTGTGCTGCAAGAGGGCCTTTTTCCCTTCTGCCTAAGAAAATCAGCTAGTGTTAGGTCCGATAATAATAATGGCAGCTGACAATACTGTACGCCAACCAAGGGCCAGGCTCTGCGCTAAGTAATTTATATATATTATCTAATTTATGATTTCAATCTTCTTGAATTTGTAGAGACTTCGTCTATGTCCTAACACGTGGTCTATCTTTGAAGATGCCCCATGTGCACTTGAGAAGAATGTATATTCTATAGCAGGCGTCCTCAAACTACGGCCCGCAGGCCACATGCGGGTGTTTTTGCCGTTTTGTTTTTTTTACTTCAAAAGAAGATATGTGCAGTGTGCATAGGAATTTGTTCATAGTTTTTTTAAACTATAGTCCGGCCCTCCAACACGGTCTGAGGGACAGTGAACTGGCCCCCTGTTTAAAAAGTTTGAGGACCCCTGTTGTAGCTTAGGGGTGAAATGTTCTGAAGATGTCAATTAGTTCCATATGATCTAGTGAGTCATTTAGGATTTCTGTTTCCTTGTTGATTTCTTGTCTAGAAGATTTATCCGATGATGTTAATGGGGTATTAAAGTCCCCTACTATGATTGTATTGCTGTCGTATATTATCTAATTTAATTCTCACCACTTTGTAAGCAAGTAGTATTAATATACCCATTTTATAGGTGAGAAAGCTGAGGTTTAAAGCCGTTCATCGCTCCAAGGCCATGAAGCTGGTAGGAGAGGGGAATTCACATTCAGATCTGTCTCTCTCTCTTGAGACTTTCTCACTCTGAAAACCTGAAGGCAAGACAGAAGTCCATGACCCCACATTCTTGGTCTCCTCAACAACCTTAGGGACTTGACAGAAAAAGTAGCACAACCCAGCAGACATCAGGACCATCCAGCTGGCGGGTGCAGGTTACCCAATGCCTGACCAAAGACAGCTCATCTTTGGGCAACTTGCAGTATTGGCCAGAATTTGACTGATGGACCAGCACTTTCCAAACCCCAGCCTCTCCTGACTTCCCTGGCCCCAGACTGCTTTGTTAATCCCTGCTGCCTCTCAGCTTCCTCCCCATAGGCTGAGTCCCACTCAGGATTGGCCAGCTGCTCCAGCACCAGGGATGCCAAAGAATCCTATATTGGCCTAACTATGGCCATGTTTGCCCTGGGCAGCATGAAAGAAGAGGGCAAATCGCTGTTTTTGCATGCCTGGTACTGTCACTGAAGTTGTCCTGTGAAGGGACAAAACCCACGAGGTCACCATGAGACACTGCCTTTACCCTGATCAGGACTTGGGTGACATTTCCAGAGAAAGCAGAAAAGTCCCTGACATTTCTGGAAACCAAGAATCAGAAGGCCTGGACACAAGTTGGGGCAAACCTCCCTGGGAAGGAGTCCCAGGAATTCTACTTTGATACCATGACTGCTGCTCCTTACTCCCCTGCGTCTGCTCCTCTTGGGACTCAGGGCACGTACTAGCCGCTCCTTGGGCCAAAACCCTCAAAGCAGGCACTTCTGTGAGCTCAAGCCTTCAGGTTAAAATTTTCCTCCAATGGAAGTTTGCATTCTGTTCCTGAAAAACATGAACTCACCCCTCAGGACCTGTGGGCACCAAGAGCATTCCGTTCTAAGCTTGCCCACTCAGAACAGAACACTGCGACGATAAGGAAAATAACTTGCTCTCGCCCCAAGAACAGCCGTGAAAAGGTGGGGGTTAGGCACTGGAGGAGGTGGGACTGAACCACTTGATGGATCTCTCATGGATGACATTTTACCACCATGCAAATTACTCTCCGCACACTGCGCACCGAACATCCTCTGCTGGATGCACGGCATGGATGCCTCCTGTTTCCAGGGCAACCTCACCTGGGTTGGGGAGGCGGCAAGCAGTGGATGGGCGAAGCCTATTTCCTCAACAACTTAGGTCCCTGAAGTGGATAAACAGCCTACTGGGGTGCATGAATTCAGCCCAAAAACTAGATAAAGCCAGTGAGGGAGGGGGTAAAAGAGAGTCCAGTGGCGGGGGGAGGGTGAGTTTGTGGGTCAAGCAAACAGAGCTTTCTCTGAAAATAACCTTGAGTGGATGGTGCCCCTGGCCTTCCAGTTGCCCTAAATATCCTAGCCACAGCACAACCGACCTTAGCAGGTCTTTGTCCCTCATTTCTTCTCTCACAAGATATCCATCAGATAAGATTCATTTGTTTGGAATGTTCCTAAGTCACAATTTTGAAACTAGAAATTATAGCCTCCACCATTGCCTGCTCTTTTTCTTTTTTCTTTCTTTTTTTAAGGATGCACAAGGTAGGGAGAAAATCAAATTAAGAGAATGGAGCCAGGGCGGTGTGGCTCAGTGGTTGAGCATCAACCTATGAACCAGGAGGTCACAGTTTGATTCCCCATCAGGGCACCAGCCTGGGGTGCAGGCTCAATCCCCAGTGGGGAGCAAGCAAGAGGCAGCAGATCAATGAGTCTCTCTCATCACTGATGTTTCTCTCTCTCTCTCCCTCTCCCTTCCTCTCTCTGAAATCAATATAAAAACATTTTTTTTAAAAAAAAAGAGAGAGAGAATGGAGCTGATGAAAAGTGGCTAAAGCAGAAGACTATGCAGGGAGGTACAAGGATGGGCTTTGGCTACATCGCCACAAGGAGGAAACCAGATTCCTTCAGTGTGCTTACTTCTCCCAGGAACCTGGAGGAATTTGGGGCCAAGGGATGGTGTCCTCTGGCCAAGGTCCTTCAAAACAAAGACTCTGCCTTCACCACAGAGAGCAGCCTGGACAGGGCAGAGATAACGTAGCAAACCTGAAGAAGAGGCCTTAGCCATGTGGCTCCTGGTGGAATGCCAGAGTCACTGGGGCTCAGTGGCTGCACAGAGTGGAGCCGGTGGCCCTGTGGAGCCCCAGACATGTAAGATAATATTTTAAGTGCTCACGTTGCCCCGAGCTCTCTCTGACACATCAGCTATTAGGCTGAGCCCCAACCCCCCTCCCCCAGGCAAATGGGCCTCTGAAGTCCAACAGTACTGCCCCTGGAGGGGGAGGGAAGAGCACCATGGAGGCTCTGGGGCACTAAAGGCTTTGGCTGGCAGGGTAGAAGTGTGTTCACGGATTAATGGCTGGACATCTTACAGTTTAGTCATTTGGAGAGAAGATGGAAGACAGACCAAAATTAAACCAAAGCAAAACAAAGACCCTGGCGAAAAGGACACAGAAGTGAGGAGCTGCATAAAGTGGAGGAGGGCCGAGCAGGGGGTTACCCAAAGCTTTTAGGGGACTTTAAAAGTCTTCATGATTCCCAAAAACACACGCCCCTCTCACCATTTTTCGACTCTGCATCCCCCCTCAGTCATACCACCTAGTACCCAGGGTCTACAAGAGCGGGGTCTACAGGACTTCAAGGAAATCATTATCAACCTAGCATTGAAGCTGGCACTATGTCAAATAAGCTTTGCAAAAAGAGGCCTTATTTCTTCCTTCCTCTTCCCCTCTGGAAATAAAAGTAGGTTGTTATTTCTCCTGCCCCTGTTCCTCGATGATCTCAAAAAACGAAGCTGGAAGCGCTCCTTGGAGTACTTGGTCTGTGTCTCGGCCCAGGGTGTCAGTGCCTGCGCGTTTAGTCCCGGACTACTGCCGGGATGGTGATGGAAGGCCAAAACCAGCTGGTGCTGGGGGGTCTTTCAGGTGATTCATAGGTCAGCGACTGGAATCACATAGGGCAAGCAGAGCACTTGGGGACGAGAAAAGGGAAAGGAGTTGGGGGTGGGGTGTGAACTCCTGGGCTCCCTCACCGCTGCAACCGGCAGGTGCTAGGCAGGAGGTGGCGGGAGAGCCACAGGTGTGGGAATAGACCTGCCCGCACGGATCAGAGGGGTTCCGGGCCTGGAGGGGTCTCTGCGTGGCCACAATCCGAGCTTAGTACTGGGGGCAGAGCTCTCCCAACGTGAGCTCCTTGTGTTCACCCAGAAACTTCTGGGGCCACAGAAGTGCAATGGGCACAGAAGATCACGGAGGGGGCAGGGAAGAGGGGCCTTGCAGGGGCGAGGAAGAAGGCTGGTTTCTTCCATCTCGTGCGCGAAATCGAGACTGTCCCTGGGTCAGATCTCTCCACACACCCCCACCCTCCCCCCCCCCCCACCCCCCACTTCCTTTCTCGTCCTTAACTCGGCCCCAAGGTCCGTGGCCCGCGTAGGACACTGAGGAGCCGAAAGGCGGCAGACAGGAGAGCCCCTGGGACCCGCTCGGGCGACACCTTCGGCCCGCCTGCCCTCCAGTGCTCAAAGCGGAGTTCGGCGGGCGCCCAGCGTCTCCCCTCGCGCGCCTCTCTGCGCACAGCGGCGGCGCCGCAGGACCCTGGGTCCCTCCCGCTCTCCTTCGGGGAGCGGACCAATGCGCCCACTCGGGCAGACCGCCGGGGAGGCAGAAGTTGAAAATATCTGGGCAGAAGGACCTGCCCGTCCCGAAGGGAGGGCAACTGCAGGCCAAGGGGGCCGGGGCGCCTAGGGCCGGCGAGAAGAGAGCGGAGGGGGCTCCGCACCGCGGGCAGCAGACCCGCGACTCCGCGCGCTCCGGCGCGGCCTCGCCACCGTCCGCGGGGAGCAGGGGGCGTCCGCGGGACTTACCCCAGAGCAGGGTGAGCGGCTTGGCTTTGGGGATGAGCACCAGGGAGTACACAGCGGCCAAGTGGAGCAGGCTCATCAGGACGACGTTCCGCCAGACGATGGTCTGCCGCGGCTCGCGTGCGCCCGGCCTCTCCGGACCGCTGCCGTCCTCCGAGTCCTCGACCCCCGCGCGGCTTTCCTCCGTGGCGTTGCAGAAGGGGACCTGGCCCCGATCGGCGGCCCGGCCTGGCATGGCTGGAGAGAGGTGGGCGCCGGCGGCAGGGCTGCAGGCAGCAGAGCTCTGAGGGCGGGGATCTCTCCGGTGGGGGGCGGGGGCTTCTGCCTTATAGGGGGGATCTCCACACCTCCCGTCCCCGCCTTCCCGGACCTTCTCCGGTTCCTTCTCTCTTCTTCGGGCGCTCAGCGTGGCCTAAGGATGCCAACCTGAGAGCCCAGCATCTGTTGCTGGCGCCTCACCCATGCCGCTCTGCCGGGGCTGCGAGGAAGAGGGGCGCGCTGGGGCGGGAGGGGGCGCGCAGGGGCTGGGGGGAGGCCGGCGCGCGCGGAGGGCGGCGGGGGAGGCAGTTCTCGGAGGGAGCCGGGAGGAAAGCCCTGCCTGGCTACAGCCAATCACGGTCGCCTTTGGGGCTCTTAAAGAGAAAGGCGCCCCCTCGGCCCCGGCGCCCGGGCTCCGCTGGGCCGGCGGTCGGCAGCCTGGACCCCGGGGGGTGGAGGGGGGTGGGGAGTGAGGAGGTTTGAGGGTCCCAGGACAGGGAGCCTGTTGAGCGGCTCACAAGAAAATTACCTTTCCGTTTTGAAAAGCCTTTTTTCTGTTGAGGACACAGGCCACCATGTTGAAGAATTTAAAATACCTCGACCCAAGTTCAAGGCCAGATCCGAGATGAGACTCAGAACGCCCGGTGTCCGCCGGTTCGTAGGGCTCTTGGGGCCCGTGACAGGATAGAAGGCAGCCGCTCGGCTCTTAGACACACAGTAGGTGCTCCATCAGTGCCTTTTAGATGATACCCAACTTATTTGGGGGCTGGTTAGGAACCAACAGTGCCCTGCCCACCGCGCAGCCCATCGGCGGCGCAACTCTGTTTATGGCAAATTTTCAGCGGGGCGCCGTGCTTGTGGGCTGTCTCCTCGGCCCTCAGTTCATGGAACAGTGCCTTAAAGTCAGCACCATTGAGAACAGGGCTTTAGAAAAAAATCACCCAGGACGTCGTAAGGACATTAACCTGTGAAAACGTCGTGCCTGCTCGTTCCTCTCCTCCTAATGCAGATAATATAGAGCTGTCCAGAGAGAGCCCCGATGGCACAGAAATGCAGAGAGGGGTGCGCTGGACGTGCGGGCTGGTAGCAGAAGAAAAAGGGCTCATCCCCGGAAGCCAGGGTCTCTGAGTTCTAGTTCTAACTCGCCCTGACCCAACTTGGCTCTCTAGGGGAAGCAGAGCTAATCATTATTTCTTCCTTTCAGCTTGCAAATTCTATAAATGTGAACGGGAAGGGGTGCCATTATGTTGACAAGCAAAGCTGATTTATTATTATTATTATTATTACCCACTGCTAGGAATCCTTTCCAGGATTCCAGGGGGGGGGGGGGTGGAAATGATTGCATGAAAGGGCCATAAGCATCCTACTGTTAACAGATTTGAATGGGTTCAATTACCCAAGTAAAATAATGTCTAATTTAAAACTGAAGCCAGGTATGTGTGGCTGTGGAATTGTGGCCACTTAGCAAGAGTGATGATGGTGGTGCTTCAGATGGAGCTGAAATTATAGCATGAAAGGAAACCTGCCTGAGGACCAGATAAACGTCGGCTCTGTATAAGGACTAGTGCGACAATAGGACATGACACAGGAGGGTATAAACTTCATCAGCCAGCTCAACCTGGGCTCTATAACGAACCACGTTTTCTTCTCATGCTCCCTCTGCTCCCCACATATTCCCTGCGGCTCTCCAGCTCAGACTATCCTTTTCCTGGAGTGGTCAAAAGTCTCTCTATGGGTCATTGTAATGACTCACCCTACCCTCACTAACCATTCAATCATTTGTTTGGCTTTATTGGGCACCTGCTATGTGCCAGAACTACTAGTGGCCACTGGGGATACAGGAATGAATAGGATGGTCTCTGCCCTCAAGGAGCTTCCCATCAAGGAGGGAAGACAGATCAAAGAAATGTAACTTCTTGGTCATGACTTGGAAGGACAGGAAGTTTTAGTCCATTAGCAGAAAAAAAAAATCTTATTAGGAATCAAAAATACATACAAAGAGTCCAGGGGAGATTGGACTTAACTCGGCCCCAAGGTCCGTGGCCCGCGTAGGACACTGAAGAGCCAAAAGGCGGCAGACAGGAGAGCCCCTGGGACACGCTCGGGCGACACCTTCGGCCCGCCTGTCCTCCAGTGCTCAAAGCGGAGTTCGGCGGGCGCCCAGCGTCTCCCCTCGCGCGCCTCTCTGCGCACAGCAAAATAGTTTTGCTTTTAGCTGGTCCTTGGGTGCTTTATCTATTAGATAAGCTACTGTGTCTTGAATCTATTTGAATGAACATCCTTGTCTCTTCCCTCCAATGGGTCAGACTGGGTTGGGCTAATCATTTCAGCTGGTTGGACTAAGGATGGAGATGGGGATGTTTGTATGTGGGTGGGGATGGAGGTAAGTGCTCTTTAGTTATTTCAGACCCTGCCTACAAAAGGATGACTGAAGGAGAATGGCCCTTCCAGACCTCAGCTCAGACTGAAACCTCTACAGGTATAAGATATACTTTTGCTAATAATGACTGTTCACTTTAGCATAGCATGCCATCAAGGCTACTGTCTCTTTTCCCATCTAAGGTTTTTGCCAAAGACCTTAGTATATTTTCTTAGCTTCTGGTCAAGACCCCCAGAAGTGTTCATCTCACCCTGTGATGGGGCAAATGGAACAGTAACCCTTATTCTGTCGAATAATTACCCAAAAATGTGATAAGAGCCCCAAGAGTGGTATTTCAAGATAAAGTGGAGGTACCAAGGAGGGAGTAGTTAATTCACACTAGGGCTAGGGGGAGGGTATCTGAGTAAGGATGTTTTTTGAAACTTGATTAAATTTTTTAACTGCGGCCAGGCTGGTGTGGCTCAGTGGTTGAGCATCAACCTATGAACTAGGAGGTCACAGTTCAATTTCCAGTTAGGGCACATGCCTGGGCTGTGGGCTCGATCCCCTGTGGGGAGCTTGCAGGAGGCAGCCGACCAATGATTCTCTCTCATCATTGATGTTTCTCTCTCTTCCTCTCTGAAATCAATAAACCATTTTTTTTAAAAAAAAACATTTTTTAGCCCTAACCGGTTTGGCTCAGTGGATAGAGCGTCGACCTGCGGACTCAAGGGTCCTGGGTTCAATTCCAGTCAAGGGCATGTACCTTGGTTGCGGGCACATCCCTAGTAGGGGGTGTGCAGGAGGCAGCTCATTGATGTTTCTCTCTCATCGATGTTTCTAACTCTCCCTCTCCCTTCCTCTCTGTAAAAAATCAATAAAATATATTTTAAAAATAAAATAAAAATAAATAAAAACATTTTTAAGATTGTGATAAAATACACATAACATAAAATTTACCATCTTAACCATTTTTAAGTGTTCAGTTCAGTAGTGTCAAATATATTCACATTGTTGTGGAATCAATCTCTAGAACATTTCATCTTGCAAAACTGAAACTCTACAGACATTAAATAATTCCTCCTTTCTCCCTCTAGCAACTACCATTGTACTTTCTGTTTCTATGAGTTTGACTACTCAAGATACCTCAAAAGTGAAATCATATAGTATTTGTCTTTTTGTGTGACTGGCTTATTTCACTTAGCACGATGTCTTCAATGTTCATCCATGTTGTAGCATATGTCAGAATTTCCTTCCTTTTCAAGGTCAAATAATAATCCATTGTATGTATATACCACATTTTGCTTATCCATTTATCTGACAATGGACACTTGGTTTGCTATCACCTTTGGCTATTGTGGAAAATGCTGCACGGAACATAGGTATACAACTATCTCTTCTAGACCCTGCTTTTAATTCTTTTGGATATATATCCAGAAGTGGTATTGCTGGAGTTTATGCAAATTCTATTTTAAATGTTTTAAAACTTCCATACTGTTGCCCATAGCAGCTGTACCGTTTACATGCCCACCAACAGTGCACAAGTGTTCCAACTTCTCCACTTCCCTCACTAACATTTTTGGGTTTTTGTTTTGTGATGTTTTGTTTAGTATTTTTTTATGTTTTAGATTATAGCCATTCTGATGGATATGAGATATCTCATTGTGGTTTGGATTTGCAGTTCCCTAATGATTAGTTATGTTGAGCAAATGCTTATTGGCCATTTGTATGTCAGCTTTAGAAAAATGTCTGTTCTAGTCCTTTGCCCCTTTTTAATGTATTTGTTTTGTTGTTGTTGTTGAGTTACAGTTCTTTATCTACTCTGGATATTAGTCCCATATTTGATAAGCGATCTGCAAATATTTTCTCTAATTCCATAGGTTGCCTTTCCACTGTTGATTGTGTCTTGATGCATAGCCTTTAATTTTGATGTCGTCCCATTTACTTGCTTTTACTTTCACTACCTGCGCTTCTGCTTCTCGTGTCTTTCCAAGAAATCATGGCCGAATCCAACGTCATGAAGCTGTTTCCTTATGTTTTCTTCTAGCAGTTTAGTAGTTTCAACAATTATGTTTAGGTCTGTGATCCATTTTGAGTTAATTTTTGTATACGGTGTAGGTTAAGGGTTGAACTTCATTCTTTTGCATGCAGATATCTAGTTTTCCAAACACCATTTTTTGATAAAACTCTCCTTTTCCCCCTTGAATGGTCTTGGCACCTGTTGAAAAGCATTTGATCATATTCTGGTGCGGGTTTATTTCTAGACTCAATTTCATTGTTCTATATGTCTATCTTTATGCCAGTATCACATTATTGGAGTACTGTTGCTTTATTTAAATTTATTTTTAGAGAGAAAGGGGAGGATGCATCGATTTGCTGTTCCACTTACCCATGCATTTATTGGTTGATTCTTATATGTGCCCTGACCAGGGATCAAACCTCCAACCTCTAACCAACTGCCAGGATGAGCATGGTAGCCTTTTTTTAAAAAATATATTTTTCTTGATTTCAGAGAGAAAGGAAGAGGGAGAGAGAGAGAGAAACATCAATGATGAGAGAGAATCATTGATTGGCTGCCTCCTGCACACCCCCTACTGGGGATCGAGCCCGCAACCCAGGCATGTGCCCTTGACCAGAATCGAACCTAGGACCCTTCAGTACACAGGCCGACGCTCTATCCACTGAGCCAAACCGGGTAGGGTGGTATCTTTATAATAAGTTTTGAAATCAAGAAGTATATGACCTCCAACATTGTCTTTCTTTTTCATGATTGTTTTGGACATTTGGACCCATTGAGATTCCATAAGAATTTTAGGATTGGATTTTTCTATTTCTGCAATAAATGCTCCTGGGATTTTGATAGGGATTGCATTAAATCTGGAGATTACTTTGGTTAGTATTGACATCTTAACAATATTAAGTCTCCAATTCATGCACATGGGATATTTTCCCGTTTATTTGTGTCTTCTTTTAATTTCTCTTGGCAACATTTTGTAGTTTTCAGTGTAAAAGTCTTTTGCCTCCTTGGTTAAGTTTACCAGGTAGGATTGGTCTGAGATATACTAAGAAAAAAACCATCATAGCTAGAATGCCTACATTTCTGGCCAACAGTATGTGCCTTAGAGAAGAAGTTGCATCTGATAGAATAGACCGAATGAAGACAGAAGACAGAAAGTGTTCAATCGTAACACCACCTACAATATATATATACTAGTACTGTGTGTGTGAGAGATGCTTGGTGAGGCATGTGGTCTGGCATGGTCAAGAGGGCATCATGGAGAAGGTGGCAGCAAACAAGGCACTGAAAAAATGACTTGACAGAGATTCCCGGTTGGGTAATTGTGTAAGAAAAGGCTCAGAGATGGGCGTGAGCTTGGCAAAGTATCTACCTAAGGTAGTAGTCCTTCAAAGGGTGAATACCAAGATTTTAAAAAAATTGTGCCAAAATATTTGTGAAGAAAATACAGGCTCTAGGGAGAAAGTAAAGAGAAAGAAAAGATCTATTCTTAAAGTCGGAGATTTACAAGGATCCTCACATCTCTGCTTTTCTTAAGAAAATTTAGATTTTGGCTGCAGAAGCTACAGTTTTGGTATCCAAAAACTTGGGTTTGAATGTGGCCCCGCCACTACGAGTTAACAAGTCTCTGTGCTTTGGAGTCAGTAACAGCCTTTTAGATCTTCAGTTCCATCCTGTGTCATCTAAGAATTAAGACAGATCTATGCTGGGAATTCCTCTCTGTGCAATTTGCAGTGCTGCTGCCTGTCTCATGGGAATAGAGCTTGCTACACTGTTTGGTCCCTAGCAACTGCTGAATAATGTGGGTATTTAATTGCTTTTTAAAATCATCCTAGAGAGATGGACTCAATGCAGTTATGAAACCTGCCTGACCAGGAAGCCAGGGTACACCTGGAAGTCCCAGAATGGAAAAACAAGCATAACTGGGTGGGCTGGAGGGATTCAGACCTTGAAAGAATGAATTCTAGCAGCACCAGGGAACTGTGAAATAAAATCACCTGCTCTGCTATGAGCTCCTTCGGCAAAGGAAGGGATGTGCTCTGTGGCTCTTACGTAGTTAAGGGGAGAGGGAGGATGCCTCTTGGATGATGTGCAGCCAGGACAGTTTCAAATATAAGCAATCTTTGGGCTCTGGGGGTAAGAAAACCGCTCAGAGGCCTTGGATTAGATTGCAGGAACGCATATACTTGGGAAGTTAGCCTCTAAGATTGGTTTTGAGATATAGCAACACCATGGTTTAGTAGAACATTCGTCTTTTCAGCTTCCTTCAGTCACAGGAGAGTTGGCTTCCCCTTTTCTGTACTAAACAGATTGGAAAAATCTCCCATTGAGATTTTATAGCAGTGGACAAGGAGTGACCGGTTCTTCTAAAATGAATGCTTCTTGGGCTTTGGGTGTGAAGAGAGGGGTTTCAACAAAAACCCCAGCCTTATTGCTTAAGGCCCTTCCCACATTTCCTGACCACTCTTTAATAGAGTGCTACAATTTGGCAGAAGGACACTGGGCATGAGAGATGGCCAGATTAGCAGGCCCTTATTTTCTTTTTTCTTTTTTTAAAAAATATATTTTATTGATTTTTTACAGAGAGGAAGAGAGAGGGATAGAGAGTTAGAAACATTGATGAGAAACATCAGCTGCCTCTTGCACACCCCCTACTGGGGATGTGCCCGAAATCAAGGTACATGCCCTTGACCGGAATCGAACCTGGGACCCTTGAGTCCGCAGGCCGACGCTCTATCCACTGAGCCAAACCGGTTTCGGCAGGCCCTTATTTTCTAATTCATAGTTAAGAGGGTCTATGTAATGAAAAACCTCCTGAAGTACTGCAGCCAACCCAAACCTGTCTTTTCCGTCAGAGGTATGCTGCCCTTTGCAAGTGTCCAGGGTATCTTCAGTTTGAAAAAGCAGTATCTATGTATTGTGCCTCCTCTAGAAGCCAAGCATGAGCTCAGCTCCATGCACAGGAGTATATGACTGTGCTCATGAGACTCAAGGTCCAGTAGGGGAGGCAGATCAAAATAAAAATAAAAAATCACTCTAAGAAGAGGATGACACAAATGCTAGCGAATGCTACGGAGGAATCACTAATCATGGGTTTAAGGCCCAATCATGACAAGTGAACATTTTAAATACCTACACCTCATCTCTCTTTGACCAACATCTGCCTATCTAGAACAAGGTCTACAAACCAAACTCCTCCCCACTCTCTCCCCTGCTCCCAATTCCCAGCTCTCTGAAATAAACGAACAATCCCTATTATTGTGACAGAAGAAAGGGAGTATTGACAAGGTTTTCACCCACTCTCTTCCAGCTCTCCACTTCCCCTCCTCCCAGCAACACCCACCCATTTTCTTTTAAAGAGTTATTTTGGTTTCCAAGGGCAGATAAGTGTAGAGAAGCTCCTATTTCTTTCTCAGCATTAGCGGCTGTTATTGTTTCTGTCTCAGTGACCTCTTTCTCTTCCTGCTGTGTCAATTACCACAGGCTGCTCTTAAAAGGCAAAGGCCCCTGTTGCTCTCTAGCAGGGAGGGGGCATTTGTAAATAAGAGTTCAGGAATGTCAAAAGGGTGACCTAGATTTGAAGCACGGGAGGAGAAACTAGTCCATTTGAGTACCCTATATAATCAAATATAGTCTGTTCTTGATGTGGGGAACAGGTGTATGGAAGGAAAGGTTAATTTCTCAAAAATATGTATCATTACGGAGGGAACCACTACTTAAGGACCTCAAGGCCAAGCACATATATTGGTTCTAAGTCCTCACATTACAAACTGTTTCTTTGATGCCTGCCTACTCATTTTTAATCAAAGAAAGTGCTGCACCGACTTTTCTCTAGATTAGAAATGAATTTAACTCCACAAAAGATACCCAAATATAAATAGGCCTGAATTCTTTCATCTTTCTTCAAGGGTTTGGTGCGTATCCAACTTTGTTTTCAATTCCTTCCGAAGACACGTAGGTGACATACAAAGGTCTATGGGGAAGGTATATGGGTCACAGGCTTCCAGAGCTGGAAATGAGATGAGAGGCCATCTAGTCCTAACCCCTCACTGTTGTGTGTGTTTTTACCTTCTCATTTTTCAGATGGGAAAATGGAGGCAGAAAGAGGTGACATGATTTGACAAGTGGCAGTGAAGTAGTGGCAGTGAAGACACTAAAACCTAGCTCCTTGACTGACAGGTGCCCCTCATGATGACATAATTTATAGCCATTGGGATAAAATGGGCTTCCTATTAGCACTTTCCTGTTAACACCCAAGGCTTCCCTCCAGTCCCGAGCCCTGCCTGGTACGGTCACTTCCCTGCTGTGATCTACAGGAGAGACTGAGCTGTGTTGGCTCCTCTTCTCCCCTCTTCTCTACACTGCACCCTGTCCTTTGGGGGAACACTCCATGTGGTTCTGCTGAGGCTTAAAATCACTATGCTCTCACCAGGTAGGGTGGGCACACAGGCTGGGAAGCCAGTCCTGGTACCCTACATCTCTGGGCACAGAACTCCATCAGGTAGTAGGCACAAGATGCAAAGAGAGACAATTGGAGTTGTCTTTGTGAGCAGTATCTGGATATTGTGAGAGGTTTTCTCTTCCCTTTGTATATCACAAGCCACAGAGATGGAGGCTTTGGGCTGCCAGAGGCTATCTTTCCTACTGTGTAAAAAGAACCTGCCTAAAAAGAAACGAACAGGCAATGCTCAAAAAATACACACACACACACACACACACACACACATATATATATATGCCCAATATGCAAAGTGTGCCCTCAGGCGTTGGATCACTTGCTATGACTTGCACTGACCACCAGGGGGGTGGCGCAGAACGAAGGTAGGCCCTGGCCGGCAGCCAGCAACCACTAGGGACCCTACCAGTGCATGAATTTTGTGCACCGGGCCTCTAGTTTATAATAAACACATTCCCCTTTTATGGGAAATGCCAGGTCTTTGCAGGCTAATAGGAGGGGGTTAGAAAAGCAGTCAGAAAGCAAAACTCAGGTTTTTGCTATAGTCACAGTTATGTTGACTTTTGGAAAAATAAGAGTTTGTGCAAAAAACGATGTGCTCCATAGGCAGACTGTGGGTTTGAATCCAGATTCTATTGCTCACCGGCTGTGCCAGCAACTGTAATTAAGAGCTTAGCTCCCTGGGTTGATGTGAGGACTGAATGAGCAAGCTAAGGACCTAGCTCAGTGCCCAGCTCCAGGAAACGTCAGATCCCTTCAGTGTGTCCAAGCAGTACTCTTTGTGGACTGGACTTCAGCCTGTTAAAACTGATTTGTTCTCTCCCCAAGACTCCTTAAGGCAAAAAAGACGGCCAGGGAAGGTCATCTGATATTTGGAGATATATCCAGAGGGAAAGGAAATTACTTTTAGTTCACTCTTAGGAGAGGGTTGCTTTCCTCCTTTCTTACTGAAATGTTTTCGTTATTCAATTCCACCACACATTCTGGACTCCCTGGTGTGGAAAGTTCCTTTATGGGACAAAGTACAAGATGAAAAATCATTTCATCATTAACCAAATCACAGTTACTGGTCATTCTTTTTTTTTTTTTTTAATATGTGGTGTTTTTAAAATAATTGATTTCAGAGAAGAAGGGAGAGGGATATAGATAGAAACATCATGATGACAGACAATCATCGATCCACTGCCTCCTCCTCCTACTGGGGATCAAGGCCGCAACCTGGGCATGTGCCCTGACCAGGAATCGAACCATGACACTCAGCCACTGAGCCGCACCAGCCAGGCTCCCTTCAAGACTCCCTTAAATTATATATTATACTCACTACCCTCCTACTACTTTCCTCTTCTATCCAAATTTGAATCCATTTCACATTGCCTACCTGGAAACACATCTGTTTAGACATGAAGTCTCTACTGAACTGCGTAAAGCACTTTATATTTACTAGGGTAAAGGAAGCAATTTAATAACAATTCTAGGATGCTACTCTATAGAGCTGGGAAATGTTATAGCCTTTATAGGTATAAAAGAGATCATGGTAGGTAACTGAGATACGGGTTTCCTTAGGTTTAACTTCATATGTAAGAACTAAAAGCCAACAAGCTCATGCATCTTTTTTTATTTGGTAATCCTTACCCGAGGATATTTTTTCCATTGATTTTTAGAGAGTGGAAGGGAAAGAGGAGGCGGTGGGGAGAGGAGGGGGGGGGGAGAAGAGAGAGAGAGAGAGAGAGAGAGAGAGAGAGAGAGAGAGAGAGAGAGAGAGAGAACAATGATGTGGTTGACTCCCACACATGCCCGACCAGGGCTAGGGATGGAACTAGCAATCCAAGTATGTGCCCTTGACCAGGAATCGAATCTGCAACCCTTCAGTGCACAGGCCGGTACTGTAACCACTTAATCACACTGGTCAGAGCAAGCTCATGTATCTTTTTGAAACAGGGAGGTTTCCTCTATTTCACAAGGTTTCTGATAACACCATCTTCTCCTCCTATTTGCAGAGTGTGAGCCCACTGATACACAAAAGGTTGTGGATTGGGAAATTGTAAGGTACCAGTAACAAAAGCAGAGACAGGCCTACCTGGTGAACAATAGACTCATGGGCTTATGAGTGTCAGCCAAAAATCAAATTCAAATCCAACAGGGAGTGCAGCTCCATTAAAGTAAAGAATGCAGGCATTATTGAGTAATGATGTCTGTACAGTCATTCTAGGTTTTTCAGACATAACATTGTTTGCTAAGTAAATACATTAACAGACCTCTGGAAACATAAATCCAGAGTGCAAAAAACATACACCAGTTACACCAAAATATATTTCCTTTTGTTTGATTTTATTACTTTTTCAAGATATACTCCAACCACTTAAAACCACACATTCCGCCCCCCCCCCCCAAAAAAAAAAAACCACAACACACAAAAAACCCCACACACATCTCATACCTCCCAGAGGAAGGGGGAAAAAAAGGCAAAAACCTGGAAATTAAAGAATATGGTTCAACCTAATTCAGGTTTATATGCTCACTATGTAATCTGAGCCTGAGACTTGTATGGCTACCGAAGCCCTGAGCAGAACAGATGCTACAGAAATGTAGGTAAGACAACAGTGTACCAGAAACAGAGAAAATATAAAGGTGATTAGATTGCTTTTTCATGGAATCTAGCTTGGTTGAAAGATTTGGGGCATTTATCCCTAAGATCAGAGTTAAGTGTTTCTGTGCAAACTGGTAAAGTTTCGGAACACTGCCACCACAGAGTGGAAGGACAGAATGAGGATGGGGAGCACACGTACATATGGATGTGCGCATGGATGTGGACACACTATTTGCTGAATCTTCATGACAATTCCAAATGAAGCCTCCACCATTCTTAGGCAAATCCAAATCTGGTTCAGGAGACAAGTGGTTGTCAGAAAAGTGTTACCTGGTCATCGTCCCTCCCTTTATCCTTCAGGCAGGTGTCGGCCAGGGGACTATGGTTGCCAGGAATTCCACTGCATCCTTCTGTCCCCCAGGATACATGGGGGTTTTCTGAATTCAAAGGAATATGTAGGCTCATTGGACTCTCAACAGTCAGGGGTAGAGCAGTTATTTTCAAGTTTATCCTCATGCCACACTAGTCAAATGAACTACCTCCATCAGCTTTATGTATCTCTTTACACATAAAGATTCTCAGTTGGGGTATCCATCCCATCCAGCTCAAAGGGCCTGTGAAGAGTGGAGGTTCAGGTACAATATAAGAACAGCACCACCCCCACTGGTGTGCTACATCTCCTGGCCAATACTCAGCCCCACCTACCAGTTTCCCTCCCACCCCCCTTCCCTTATTTTAAAATTAAGTAGGTTAAAAAAATTAAAAGCACAAAACATAAGCACAACTGAACAAACTTGGGATTCAGAAAGAATGGCTACATGAACTAATGGCAGGAGTAGAGCTATAACTTTCCCAAACAGCAATTGATTGTATCATCACCAGATCTTTACGTAGGCACAGCTTTAGACAGAGGGGTTGTGTTGTACAGGTAACACTGTACTGCCTTTGGAGTTGAAAACACTCATTTATATGGAATTTTTTCTCTACTTAAAAAAATGCTATGACAGTTGTTTTACTTCTCTTTAGGAAAACAAAATACTCTTTCCATAATTCCCTATTATCTTCATCTTGTAGAGACAAAACAATATTCGGACTTCAGCTCTTCTTACCTCCTTCCATTTATATGAAACTTCTCCAAGGTTATAAGCCATGTGGAAGAATGTCTCCACAGTAGAAAAACAACATAGTGCTGTATTGAAAAAGGAGATAACAGCTGCTCAGATGTCAATCGCAAAGTTTTTCACTCATACTCAGAAACTCTTTGGGGTTAGCCAGGGCTCCACTGCCCCCTGCTCTTTGGGGAATTTGTGTGTTGTTTTTTTTGAAAATGCTGCCAATTATGCCACTGTCATGTCATGCAGCCATACCATAAATCCTAGCTATAAAGGAAGTAAGTAAAAGAAATTACCAGAGGCCAGCCTGCTATTCAGGGGGTCTCAGGCTGACACCACACCTGAGGATCAGGTCCAGAAGGTCATGTTGCCACTTGAATGAGTCACAGGAGTAACTCAGACTACCAAACTCCCAGGAGACTGCAGGGCAGTCTGTTAGGAGGCTGACAAATTAAAGTTTTCTTTCTGGACTTAAATCTCAGAGCTATCGGTACTTTTTAAAAATTGGATGAACAAATTTTAAATATAAAATAGAAACACTTCAACCTTAAAATTCAAACAGAATACTGAAAACATCTATAATAATAAAAGCATAATATGCAAACCAACCGAACAGCCCAACAGGGGAACGACCATCTGGACAACCTTCCAGACGAAGCTGGGGCTGCGAAGGCCTACTCTTGCATGAATTTTGTGCATTGGACCTCTAGTCTATATACACTGAGTGGCCAGGTTATTATGACCATCCCATCAGTACTTCGTTGGGCCACCTTTTGCCTTCAATACTGCGGCGATTCTTCTTGGCATTGACTCCACAAGATGTTGAAGGTAATGCGAGGAATCTGACACCATGCCTGATGAATAGCACTGTCCAGTTCTGTGAGATTTGATGGGTGTGGAACCAGCTGCCTGATGGCTCTTTTAACTTCATCCCACAAATGCTCAATTGGATTGAGATCTGTTGATGGTGGGGGCCACCTAAGCAAGGTAAAGTCTCCCTCATGTTCTTGAAACCACTCCTGCACAATACGAGCACCGTGGCATGGCGCATTGTCTTGTTGGAAGAAGCCATCTCCACTGGGATACGCCATCAACATGATAGGATGAACTTGATCAGCAATGATACTTAGGTATGTTGTGCTATTCAGACGTTGTTCCACACAAATTAAAGGGCCCACATCATGCCAGGAAAACATGCCCCAAACCATAACACTGCCCCCACCAGCTTGAAGGGTTGTACTCATGAATGTGGGGTGCATGCTTTCATGCTGTTTTCGTGAAATTCTCACTCTGCCATCTGCATGATGCAACTGGAAACGTGATTCATCGGACCACATGACTTTTTTCCAATGCTCAACTGTCCAATCCTTGTGTTCCTGTGCGAATTGGAGACGTTTTATCTTGGTAACTGCAGACAGCAAAGGTGTTCGAACAGGCCTTCGGCTTCCATATCCCATACAATGCAGTGTATGGCTAATTTGCCTACAAATGTCAGGTGGTCATAATAATCTGGCTACTCAAGTGTATATAAAAAGAGGTAATGTGCAAATTGTCTGGGACGCCATAATGTCACAAATACTTAGGAGAAGGCTGTGCACGCAGGTGAGTGGGAGGGGACTGCGTGCGCGGCGAGGCAAGCCACGGATGGCGCAGGCCCAGAGAGAAGAGGGCCTGCCGGGTGGCCCGCAGCACGCCGGCAGTCCTGCCTCTGCGCGTGAGCTGCAGAGGAAACACCTTTTCTGACCGCTCATTGGTTAAGATCCCTGTACGCCACTCTCAGTGTTCTTGGTAACTGGGGTAATAAGAATCCAAAAAGGTGATCTAGGGTTTTTCCACCTCACTCCTGGAGGAAAAAACAAAGGTCTGCTGCTGGAGGGCTAAGAAATGTCATATTCTGCCCTAGCCAGTTTGGCTCAGTGGATAGAGCCTTGGCCTGCAGACTGCAGAGTCTGGGTTTGATTCTGGTCAAGGGCATGTACCTAGGTTGCAGGCTCCTTCCTAGTCGGGGCCCAGGTCAGGGCTCATGCAGGAGGCAACCAATTGAAGTGTCCCTCTCACATTGATGTTTCTCTCTGTCTTTCCTTCTCTCTTCCATGCTCTCTAAAAATCAATGGAAACATATCCTCAGGTGAGAATAAAAAAAAGAAATAAAGAAAGGTCATATCCTATGAAAGAGACATCTTGAAAATGCCTAAATAAAGTTGTCATTTTTTCGTGGTGAAGAGACTGGACTCTGTGTTGATGAAGACACCTTGGCAGCTGTGGTGGCTGGCAATGATAGCAGCAGCAGGGTGATGGGGGTGGCGCCTTCCCCTGATCAGCCCGGTTGCCTCCCGCAGAGGGAGGCCAGACTGCAGCTTAGGCCCACTCCCCATGGACATCCCCTGGGGGCTCCCAGACTGTGAGAGGGGGCAGGCTGGGCTGAGGGACCACCCCCAGTGCATGAATTTTTGTGCACTGGGCCTCTAGTCTATATAAATAAAAGCCTAAGCCATCGTTAGGGTGGAATGACCAGAACGATTGGTCGCTATGATGCGCACTGACCACCAGGGGGCAGACGCTCAAAGTAGGAACTGCCCCTGGTGGTCAGTGCAATCCCACAGGGACAGCATCGCTCAGCCAGAAGATGGGCTCACGGCTGGTGAGCGCAGTGGTGGCAGTGGGAGCCTCTCCTACCTCTGCGGCAGTGCTAAGGAGCAGCGAGCTGAATGGTAAGGAGCCTGCTGCTAAGGAGCAGTGAGCTGAGCAGTAAGGAGTGAGCGGGCAGATGGTAAGGAGCAAGGGAACCCACATTGCGAGCGGCTTAGGCCCGATCTCTAGAGGGATCGGGCCTAAGCCGGCAGTCGATCATCCCTCGAGGGGTCCCAGACTGTGAGAGGGTGCAGGCCGGGCTGAGGGACCCCCCCTCCTGCCAGTGCACAAATTTCGTGCACTGGGCCTCTAGTTTATTAATAAAGCTCAATGCATTCTACAGAGTGAAAACGCTCAGTCTTTTCCTAATAGATACTAGCTAGTGATCCCACTTTTCATTAATATTTGCTAAAATAAAATCTATGTAGCAGGCTCTAAATTTAATTATTTGTCAGGGCCAGAATGAAACCAGACACACACAAAAAGGATTAAAGCAAACTGAGCAGCTGTTTAAAAAAAAAAAGACTACGTACATTTAAAATAAGATTACACACTTTAATCTGATTGACACGGAGGAAGTAGGGAGGACATGAAAGAACTTAGCTTTAGCTCTGCTTTATACATAACCAGATGCTCCTTTTCCAAAAATACACTAAGGGTTTTAAAACCACATTTTATCAGAATACATCAGGAAAACATACTATGTGTAATTCAAGAAATACGCTATTTGCATAAGAAAATCATCATGTGCAATAAAAGACTAAAACAAAACAAAGCACCGGGGTTTGGAGCAGTTTTAAGGTGAGTATCTCTACAGAAATAGTGTAAATGCTATGGAAACATGCTAATGAGGATTGGTCCATATTTTATCATTTTAAAACATGTTTCTTTGGAAAATGGCAATATTGGCTGGGAGTGAAGCTGTCCTTTTAGACACCCAGCTTATTGGCCTGGGTGAGGACAACTTTGAGAACGGGCATGAAAGCAGAGGTCTCGCTGAAGTTGCTGGTGCTGACTATGTGGGTGTGGATGGTTAAGCCTTCGGAGTAGTTCCGTGTTTCAATGCTCCTTGCAATGTTGTGTAAGCCATTGATGATTGTGGGTGAAAGCTGAAATAAAGATGGAACCAAGAGAAGTAATTAAATTAGGGGAGAATTCCCATGAGAACCTCTACAGACATTAAACCAGATACTTAAAAAGAGCTTAATATAAACATTATAAAAATATATAAACCATTTAGCACTTCTAGAAATAGTTTTTTAGACCAAGCAACACTTGTTATAAAACAGAACCATGAAAAAATGATATGTAAGGAAATAATTTATGAATTAAACATGTATGATAAGTCAGACTTTTCTTATAAGAAATGCCAGATTTTTTCCCCATGCTGAAATGCTAAGGTCTCTCTCTACTTAAGAGTTTTAATTCTTTAATTATTTTAGAAATAGACTCATACCTTAAAAAAAAAATTCTTAATCATGATATCTTAATGTAAGGACCCATTTTATTCCTAAATCTAGTCTACACTAGAGATCCTGAACTTCTGATCTATTTTACTTAGCAGGGCAAAACTCCTCATCAGGTACTAAATTTATCTACTCTTAACTGCTTTTCAGAATCCTGTCATCTCTTAAAACCATAAAACCAACAGTTTTTTTCATTACTTGGTTTACAAGTCCACAATTTTGAGGGAAGACTTTATTTTGGATCAGTCCATGGATCAACCACACAACTACCACTGTTTTATAGCAACTTTCTTTGATTTGGTTCTCATGAGATAAATGGTTATTTTTATCTGATGGGATCGGTGTGAGAAATGGGGAAGGGGAATGCTGAAATGCAAAAATATAAAGAAGTCCCAGAGTTATTTTTTTTTCTGGCCTAGTGCTTTCATTAATAAAGCCAAGCTATTCTAAAAAGGAATGGAGAGGTGGGGACAAGAGTCCAGAAGACTGCCTTTTTTCCTACTGTTGGCTATCTTCATAGTTACAGCACATTAACCTGCTCCTCTGTGGCTATATGTGACTTCGCCTTTGTGTAATAGGTGTGCTAGAAGAAAAGGATCAGGAGTCTCAGACTGAGAAAGACTACAGATTTGGTCTCTGGAAAACTAAGTATCTTCCCACTCTGATTTCTTTATTCAAGGGACATATAAAACAAACAGAAGGCCAATTACCTTAACAAGACAGTTTGTCCCCACGCACACTACATGCAAGTGCTGATCAGATGCTTATTTTAGCTACTGGGAATAAATGACTATCATAAATCCTTCTTTCCCCACAAACTTACTGTCTGTTCCCTAAGTTTATCATACAGAAACTCCAAGCGTTTGTTGGCATCATCTAGCTTCCTTTTGGTTTGCTGCAGGAGAAGAAAAACAGATATGTTATATTTGAACATTAACTTTTATCCAAAAAAAAACTGTCCTATCTCATTTCACTAAACCTTACACTCATGATGTTGAATAGCTTCATTTTATAAATAAAGGGAGGCAACTATGCTGAGAAACTTGATCAGATTATTAGGACAGAGGTCAGTAATCTCCTAATGGGAGAAAGGTGAGAGGATGAGCCTCTTCCCTCCAGTGCACAGAGTACTGGCTAGATTTCATGTGGACTGCAAGCTCACTGGACAAGGTGTGTGCATGTACAGGTGTACTATATCCACAAGCAAGAGGCAGGGCCATCTGGAGACAGCAATGGGTCAGTGTACTACAGAAAAAAATGTCTAAGTACAGTTATAAATTATGGGTGCTAGAAAGCAAACATATAAGTGAACTAAGATCTTGTTTTAGCCTTCCAAAAATATTAGGTATACATTTAGTTATTTGGTATGTTTAATCCTGCCTCTTTCTGAGCCTTTAAAACATCAATAAAATAAAAAAATAAAAGAAAAGAAAATTATCATCTGGTAACTTAAGACTACAAAGAGGGAAGTAGTAAAATTAGTTCTTAAGGGGATTCCCCCACCCCACCCTAATATTACAGGTACAGTGAGAGAAAACTACTCTAACATCAAAATGGCCATAGCCAATTTGGCTCAGTGGGTAGAGCATCAACCTGCGGACTGAAGGGTCCCCAGTTCCATTCCGGCCAAGAGCACATGCCTAGGTTGAGGGTTCAATCCTCAGTAGGGTGCATACAGGAGGCAGCCAATCAATGATTCTCTCTTATCATTGATGTTTCTAACTCTCTTTCCCTCTCCCTTCCTCTCTGAAATCAATAAAAATATATTTATACTAGAAGCCCGTTGCACGAAGTTTCGTGCAATAGACTTTCCTTCACCTGGCTGCCAGCACCAGTTTTCTGCCAGCACCAGTTTTCGTCTGGCCACCCGCCGATCGGAGCGCCTCCCGAAGGCTGAGGGCGGGACTCGGGAGGCGCTCCGATTGGGGGTGGCCAGAGGAAAACTGGTGCTGGCAGACACACAATCGGCCACCCCGAGTTCCGCCACCGAGTTCTGCCAACGGAGTCTTCAGCCAGCCCTATGGGCCCTCCCGCAGCGCAGGCCGTTTAGGCCGGTGGGGGGCGGGGACTCGCGAGTCCCCGCCCCCTGCTCCTACCGCTAGCCAATCGGCCACCCTGAGTCCCGCCCCCCCGCGCCGCCAGCCGGCCCAATCGTGGGCGTAGCGGAGTGATGCAATTTGCATATTACCTTTTTATTATGTAGGATATAAAAAAACAATCAAAATGAAAGACTTAAAATTAAAATTAACTTAATGATCTACATTATGCAACAGCTTTACCAGGTGTACCAGTTAATAACGCATAATTTTTTCAATAGATCGAGTTACACATATGTTGATATATATGCGATGTGATATGTATGCTATTTTGTTGTATGGACAGCTAGCTTCAAAACTTCATATGTCAAATTTGCTGAAGGTGTTAACATCATGGATATTTTTACACTTAAAAATGTCAAATTTCGTGCCAAAAAAAGAGCTACTGAAAGTTATTGTATACTTCGGGAAGCTTATGGTGAACATGCTCCATCTCAAGATACTTGTGAACGCTGGTTTAAATGCTTTAAAAGTGATGATTTCGATGTGAAAGGCAAAGAATGTCCAGGTCAACCAAAAAAGATGGAAGACCAACAATTACAAGCATTATCGGATGAAGATGCTTGTCAAACTCAAAAACAACTTGCAGAAAGATTAAACGTTGCTCAGCAAACAATTTCTGATCGTTTACAAGCAATGGGAAAGATTTTAAAGTAAGGAAAATGGGTGCCACATCAACTGAACAAAAGACAAATGGAAAACTGAAAAATCATCAGTAAAATGTTGCTTCAACGGCACGAAAGTATTTTTTGCATCAAATTGTGACTGGCAATGAAAAGTGGATTTATATTGAGAATCCCAAACACACAAAATCATGGGTTGATCCAGGTCAATCATCATCGACTGCCAGGCCAAATCGAGTGGGAAAGAAGACAATGCTCTGCGTTTGGTGGGATCAGGAAGGTGTGGTGTATGCTGAGCTTCTAAAACCAGGTGAAACCGTTAATACTGATTGCTACCGACAACAATCAATTTGAACCACGCTTTGATCATAAAATGACAAGAATGGGCCAGAAGACATGGCAAAGTAATTTTGCTTCATGATAACTCACCATCACACACTTCAAAACCAGTTAAAGACACGTTAAAAGATTTTTCCTGGGAAGTATTAACCCACCCGCCGTATTCACCAGACCTTGCTCCTTCACGTTACCACTTGTTCCGATCGATGGCACATGCACTTTCTGTGCAGCACTTCAAAACGTATGAAGAAGTGGAAAATTGGGTCTCTGAATGGTTTGCCTCAAACCAAGAAAAGTTCTATTGGGACGGTATCCACAAATTACCTAAAGTTGGGGGAAATGTGTAGCTAGCGATGGACATTACTTTGAATAAAGCACTTTTGATGTTTCTCTTGAAATTATCGTGTTTTCTTTGATTACAAAATCCGCATTATTAACCGGTTCACCTGGTAGACCTGACACTGTTCTTCAAAATTTACTGAGTGCCTACTGTGTGCCATGCTGGGGACACAGACTTATGTCTCAGGGAGCTCATATTCTATTGGGTAGGAAAATATACTAAATAAACAATATGTTCTATGCCAGATGGTGATGAGTGCCGTAAAAAAAAAGTTAACAGGGTGAGGGGGCTGGAGGTGTTGGAGTGGGGGTGGTAAAGAAAGGCTGATGGCTAATGGGACATTGGAGCAGAGCCTGGAACAAGTGAGGAGTGAGCCATGCAGTTATGTGGGGGAAGAGGTCCTGGCAGAAGGAGCAACAAGCACAAGTCCCTGATGCTGAGATGCTCTCGGTGTATGTGAGGAAGGAATGTCAGCATGTCAGAAGAGGAGAGAGGAAGAGATGAAACCACTGAGAATGACATCACAAACTAAGTCGTGCTGCAAAATTCCTTTGTGTTTTTTGGACATAATTAAAGTGAAAATAGGAATAAAGCCATACTATAAAAATGGTTCCAATTGCCCTTGGCCAGTGTGGCTCAGTTGGTTGGAGCACTGTCCCATGCACCAGAAGGTCACGGGTTCAATTCCGAGTCAGGGCAAATACCTTGGTTGCAAGATCGATCTCCGGTAGGGGCATGTTGGAGAGGTAACTGATCAATGTGTCTCACATTGATGTTTCCTTCTCTCTCTCTCCCTTCCATCCTCTCTAAAATCCAATTTTAAAAAATGGTTCCAACTATTGATTGAAATGGACTTGTGTGGAGGGGAACCTTTCTAGTCCCTGTTCAAAGTTAATCTCACATAGCCCAAGGGGGAAGGGGCAGGGGTAGCTGGGCAAGAGAGGATATTAGAACTTCTCCCCAACTAGTTACAGAAATTACTGGAATAGTTTGTCTTTTTTGGTTCTCTTCTGCCTAAGGCTTCTGTGGACCCAGAGGAAGATGGCATGGTGACCTAGAAGAAGTTACTGAGCTGGGCTATGAACTCTGTGTCCTCCCAACCTCTCTATACTGATTCATGCCTGAAGGAGGACTGGAGTTTTCCCACATATTTTATAGGGACGCTTCTGTTTTTGAATGACTGTGGCCTGTCTATTTAGAGGTGTGCAGATCGGATAGTGTTTACCTGGCTATCAGCTTCACCTGCCTCTCTGTACTAGCTTAGTCATTTGGTTAGAGGTCATCCAGTGCACCAAAGGGTCACTGGTTCAATTCGCAGTCAAGGCACATAAGTAGGTTGCAGGTTTGATCCTGTTAGGACAAGAATGGGAGGCAACCCATAAAAGTGTTTTGTTTTCTCTCTCTTCCTTTCCCCTCCTCTCGCTCTAGAATTACTGAAAAGTATATCCTCAAGTAAGAACTTAAAAAAAAATAGTCAGATACTAGGTTTACATTAAACCTTCCCTGCCTCTGCTTTCCTAACACTTTAAGTTCAGGGAATTGCTTTCCAAAAGACCAGCAGAAGGCTGCACACATTAATACTCAATGTTGATGAAACAACAAATTCCAGAAGCTGTTTTTCAAGCAGACAAGTGGCCAGTGGCTAAATAAGTCTATTCAATGTTTATTGGCAGAAATTAAAATTTCATCTAAAACAAAACTGGCTTTGTGGAGTTTTTGTTGTTGCCAATTCACAGGCATCCTTTAAGTAAATGAAATAAAATGAGTTGCTTTAACTATGGATATGACTCCAATATCTACAACATTTAACTATTTTTAAGATCTTTGCAAAGTTATGTATAAGATTATCTACTTTTAAAAGCTTTGATGTAAACTCGGAAAGAGATCAAAGTCTGAATTTCCTGCATACCACTATTCTGTTCTATTTATGTACCAAGCGTGAGGTTTGCTGATGAGAAGCAGTACACAGTGGTTGAGAGCATAACTTCTGGAGCCAGCCTCGGTTTGAATGCTGGCTTGGACCTTGGTTGTTACTTACTGCTTTTTTGCCTTAATCTCCTCATCTATAGAATAAAGTTGACAACTCTACCCACCATGGGGTTGTTGTGAAGATTAAATAAATATATATAAAAAGTATTCAAATACATTTATATATATATATAAAGCAAACTATGTTAAGTGCTACTAGTTTTATTATTTTTGTAGGAACTTTTAAGATATATCTTGTAAGATGTTAAGCACTAATTATAGAAAAATGTAATAAAGGCTTATTTTAATTGGGCAAAATATGAGAAAAAATACATACAGGATCTGTGGCTGAAGAGAGGCAGCGCTGAATAAGATCCTCAAATGTGGTCTTTAGAATGAGGTGCTCATCTGGAATAGGTTTCTTGGTAATTTTTTCTGTGGGTAAAGCCTGCACATGCTGGAAGAAATATACCACAAAATGAGTAGAAATGACCAGAAATTACCTGAATACACAAAGCCCTAAAACTCTGCAATACAGAAAAACCAACTACCTTATAGACAGGCTATTCAAAACTAAATGAAATTTAATATACAAAATCACATCAGAGTAAAAATGAAAATCAGATATACAGAAGATACAGCTACTCCTCCTACAGCTTTGATTCTTAAAAACAGGATTGGATATAAATCATTTAATTAATTATGGAACATATATTGATCACTATTGTATATTAACCAATGGGAAGTAGAGCTGTGCCAGTAAGAAATAAAAAGAACAAGGCATTTAAAAAGTTGGCCAGTTAGAGCAGCTATTTACTCTGTGTGTTGGCTCATTTTTGTTTATCCTGGCATTCTTCTATTCTTTGGTTTACTTTTAGATGTTGTAATTGGGCTATTAACCAACTGTAAGATTAAGCCAAAGGTTAGGATAGGAAAGACCATGATGTTACTGAGTATAAAAATGGAAAAACAAAGAAGGAATGTATAAGTTTTAAAATTTTTGATATATTAGTTCATTCATTCAAAAAACATTAGGCAATTATGGCCCAGGCACTAGTTATGTATTAATGAGCCAATACAGAAATGATCTCAGCCCTCGGGGAGTTTACAGGCTAATGAAAGAGAAAGTTTAAAAATGTCATAAGTACATGTAAAATAGCAACTTCGGTAAGCCAACAGACAATATAACTGAAATTTAATTAAGGGAAGGCCCTCTTCAGGGATTAGAAGGATAAGCAGGAGTAAAGCAGTTATATGGGTGAGGGGTGGGGAAACGGGTGTTTCCAGACTGAGGAAGAACATGTACAAAGGCAGGATCATGACACAAGGGGACTACAAGGATACCAGTGTGGCTAGAGCAGAGGAGCAGGAGGAGTATGAACTGAGTCCTTACAGACAAGTGAAATATTTTGGGTTTTATCCTGAGAACAATGGGAAGCTGTAATGTTTTAAGCAAACAGGAGATAAGACCAGATTAGAGTTGGGTAAAGTAAATGCTGGCAGACCAATTCGAGGCTCCTGCATTGCTGAAGACTGGAGGTGAAGGTAGCGTGGATCAAACTGGAAATGTTGAGAAGGTAGTTGAGAGAGATTTGGGGATAGATTTGAAAAAGAGGTTAGAAGAAAAAGAATATTAACAGCTCTCCCTTTCAATGGTAACTAAGGTTCTAGTCTAGATGAGTAGAGCATGAGCACTCACGTCTAAACAAAAGTGAATGGCTGAGTAGTTTCCCAAACTAACATAGACTTGTAATCATAAAAAAAAATTAACAACACATATTTATAACTTATGTTCTTGTGGAAAAAAGCAAGTCCTCTTACCTCCATCAAAACACTGGTTTTTATAATGCAACTTTTAATATTCAGAAGTTCCTTAGGCAGAACTCTCTCAATAAAAAAGCATATTTGTACGATAGAGATACAATCGTTATAAATTTGAGTTCAATGAGTCAAAGACAAAAACAGAAGAACTAGTTTTATACTTGGGCAGGAATTTGTTCATCTTATGTTAAACTTTGGCCCAGGCTCTTTACTTTTCATGAACAGATCAAATGTTTATCTTTGTATGTCTAAATCAGTTACATGTAAATGTAATAGATTTTTCATCATCTAAAACCCTATCATCCTAGCTGGTTTTGCTCAATGGATAGAGCATCGACCTGTGGACTGAAGGGTCCTGGGTTCGATTTCTGTCAGGTTGCAGGTTCCCTGGACCTGGTCAGGGTGCATGTGGGAGGCAACCTATCGATGAGTCTTTCTCACATCAATATTTCTCTCTGTTTCTCCCTCTCCCTTCCACTCTCTAAAAATCAATGGGAAAAAAAAAGGCAAAAAAAAAAAAAAAAAAAAAAAAGGAATAATATCCTGAGGTGAGGATTACTAAAAATAAAAATAAATAAAATAAAATCCTGCCAACCAGCAGTTTGTATGTGAAAAGCAAATATAAATTTAGATCTCCATCCGAAGATAAGGCTCTATATAATTAGTTCTTACACATACGTAAGAAAAGATATAACTCATTACATTTTTATTTTATAATTTAAAGGGATACACCTTTGAAAACAGATTCTGCTTACCACTTTGAAGGCAAATATGGATTAAATTGAAATTGTGCCTACTAATTAGGTATACTGCAATTACTAAGTTACTGGAAACACACACTAGCAAATATATAAATCTCTCTAGAAAGTTTGTATATGGCCATGTAATTGAAAAATAATATACATACATAACTAATCTTTTAAAAAGCGTTACTATTTTTTATTCAGTTTGTCTAAATTGAAACAAAATTTGCATGTTCATTAATAAAGGTGTAGCCATAAAAGTTAACACATTAAAAAAAGTTTGCTGAAATAGAGCCCTCTCCTGTTCCACTTCCAGAGATTTTTACTGTTACCTGGATGGTATTTCCAATAGGACCTCCTGGGGCACCTTCAATATTGGGCTTTGAGAAAGATGGTGGCATGCCTGGTTGACCAAGGGGTTGCTGTAAGCCCTGGAAGGAAGGCTGGCCACCTGGAAGATGTGGCTGGGAGAATGAAGCTTGGTTTGACAGTGGACCTGGAGCTGAAGGTTGTTGCAGCATCTGTGACTGGGGGTCACCCATGGGGTTCATGATTGGTGATGTGATGGGAACAGGAGGCATAAAGTTTTCTGGCATCTTTTAAAAGATCGTAATAGAAGACAAGAATGAGAAAAAAAATGATAGCAACATTTCCTCAGATTTAAATAAGGGAGTTAAGACTATTCCATGATTTAAAAACATTTAAATAAAATATTTTCAAATGAAATTTTATGCAGAAGTTTAGAGTAAAACAAAAGTAGAGCTAATCTGGCTAAGAGGGTTGAAGAGCTCAAACCTAGACCTCTGTTTCCCCATTTGATCCCATACTTACTCCCATAATGAGGAGCCAAAACCACGGTGTTTTTTAAAGAGGATGTCAAAGTCTGGAGAATTTTATCTAATAATACTAGATTCAGATATGCCAAATATGTTTGTGTTTAATATGACTGCAATGTAGCCCTAATCAGTTTGACTCAGTAGATAGAGCATCAACCCAAGGACTAAAGGGTCCCGGGTTCAGCTCCGGTCAAGGGCACATACCTCGGTTGTAGGCTTGATCCCTGTCCCTGATCAGGGCGCGTGTGAGAGGCAACCAATTGATGTGTCTCTCTCATATCGATGTTTCTCTCTCTGTGTGTGTCTCTCCCTCCCTTCCACTCTCTCTAAAAATAAATGGAAAATTATCCTTGGGTGAGGATAAATAAATAAATAATATTGCAATGTAATACCCTTCTCCTACATCACTAAGTGGATACTGCCTGTCACAATCACACAAAAAGCAGATTAAGTTTCTGATTATAACTAAATTTTGGGTTTTCTTGCTGATTTATTGTCTCCCAATTTTATGTTATGGCCTCTTATTACTATACTAGAGGCCCAGTGCACAAAATTTGTGAACGGGGGGTGGGGGATGGAGGGGGGTGTTCCTCAGCCCGTCCTGCACCCTCTCCAATCTGGGATCCCTCTCACAATCCAGGACTGCTGGCTCCCAACTGCTCGCCTGCCTGATTGCCCCTAACCGTTTCTGCTTGCCAGCCTGATCACCCCTTAACCAGTCCCCTGCCAGCCTGATCGACGCCTGACTGCTCCCCTGCCGGCCCGATTGCCCCTAACTGCCCTCCCCTGCCGGCCTGGTCGCCCCCAACTGCCCTCCCCTGCAGGCCTGGTCACCCCTAACTTCCCCCCCCTGCTGGCCATCTTGTGGTGGCCATCTTGTGTCCACATGGGGGCGGCCATCTTGTGTGTTGGAGTGATGGTCAATTTGCATTATTACCTCTTTATTAGATAGGATTAGGGGAAAGAGATCACTAGGAGGAAAAAGTAGAAAATGGCTTGGGGAGAAAGAAGAAAAGAAAAATATTATCTTGTGCTCTACAAGCTCAATAGTTACTGATATCTAAACAATGCTCAACTATAAGGATATTTCTTCATTCATATTGCATGTGACAGACAAAATATATTTACTAAATTCATGATTACTGTTGAAACCCTAAAACCAAAGTAACTCCTAAAAAAATTTGAGAAGCCTGAAATTTGTTTCTTACTCTTTGAAAGAAGAGTTGGTAATTTATATTTTGCCTCCTCAAAGAGGTTTATTCATAGCACTATACTGTTTTCTACTTTCTTTCCTTTCCTTCATCAATTCAAAGATGTAAGCTGAAATACACTTTAAATATATCAATCAGTAAGCTTTGCCTTTAGAAGGATCAGTGAAGTGTGGTGTGCTCCATGTGGCTATATGATTAACAGACCATCTGTAGGCAACTGAACAGATAACTTTTTCTAGTACCTTCTTCTTCTTGGGTACTCTGTTCAAAGCTGGAGGATCATTCCAACCGTTCTGAGGACCTATAACAGATAATAGAGGGCATTTTCCTTTAGAATCCTGAAAAGAAGAAAACCAGATTGTATCCATTATAGAATACATTCAAATTCTGCCTAACCCTAAGATAACTGTCACAAAAGTTTTATCAGCTGAGGATCACTATGTAACCCTGGATTCTCAAACTCATTACCTCTAAAAATCACAAGGCACTGGCTTAGTAGACAAGATACCTTGCCATTAAAATGAAAGAGCTATGCTAAACAGTGAAGTATTTACATCTATATTGGTGTATAACCAAGATCTGTTAACAATTCTCAATAAAGAAAAAATAAATCACTACAATCCGCTTTAATAATGTCTTGATATTCAACATACAAAAAGAATAAAAGTACTAATCTCCTATTTCCCAAAAGAGCAATTCAATATAAGCTAACTATCCACATGGTAGAAACACTTTTTTTTTTTTTTTTAAAAAGAGAGCCCAACTATGCAACAGCAGTATTTTTTATCTTTGCCTTAGGATTACTTACAAAGTAGAAAAGGACATTCAAATATCTGAGATAATAATTCTTTTAATGCCACCACCCAAATTCCAGGCTGGCAGCAAATATAAAATTAAACTACTGTCAACTTTAGTAAATTTCCTCTTGAAAAAAAAAAAAAACCTGTTGCCTGGCTGGTATGGCTCAGTGGTTGAGTGTCGACCTATGAACCAGGAGGTCACAATTCAATTCCCGGTCAGGGCACATGCCCGGTTGTGGGCTCAATCCTCAGTAGGGGCTGTGAAGGAGGCAGCCAATCAATGATTCTCTCTCATCACTGATGTTTCTATCTCTCTCCCTATCTCTTCCTCTCTGAAGTCAATAAAAATATATATTTTTAAAAACACACCTGTCAAAAAAACTGGTGACAGAAAAAGTGAAGGAAAAAAACCAAAAACAAAAACCAACACACCTGTCATCTTAAAGTGAGAAATGGATCTAAGTAGCAGAACTCATTAACTACCCTAAATGCTAGTATCTTTAAAGAAAAGAGGAATAAAACATACTAGAAATAAAACAGGGTAATTTCCAAATCACAATATAATCATGTTACAGTTCATCCAGTTTTGTATATATGTATATGTAAAGACAAAAATTACTCTTTTAATAAATTAAATATTCTTTCAGAATTTTACCTTGTTTTATTGGTAAAACATGTGATATCCTTGACATTAAAATCACAAAATTGCTTAGCAAACCAAAGAATCTGTGATTAATACACAATGCCACAGAAGCTTTTTTTTAAAAAAGATCTTTTCCTACCCAGCATGTATTCATCTGTCTTGATTTTAAAGACAGAATAAATTTTCTACAAGTTCACTAGAGACAGAATGCCAAATGAGCTTCAGAACTCTCGAGCTAATCACAAACTATTAAACCACATGCTACTAACTGCTTAACAAATTCTTAAAAGTTTTGGTTATACATAGATTAATCATTCAAATCTCTCCCATCACCGTCTAATCTTAATCATATATAAGACAATCTTGGTATTGTCATTGTCTGCATGTCTATATCAAATAGATGACTTTTATGATGTAAAGCAATTTGTGTCATCATGTTAATTCAATCAGTTCCAAGACCTGATTAATTAAGAAGCCAAATTTTTTAAATGATACTGATCAGATTTAGGATATCATCAGCTTTGAAGTTCACATGCATTATTGTGAATGTCTAATAATTCCATTCAATGATTCAGAGATTTCCAAAAGTATATTTTATAACCAAGTCACCTTCCAACATATTTGCCTGGTCTTGCATAGACTGATTTTCTGTAGACAAAATGTAAAAGTCACTTAAACAGTATTTTCAAAGACATTCTAAACTCTACTTTTCATTTTATAATTGTTTCTTCTCTCTCCCTCAGGTCCCAGAAAGAATAAACTAACTTTATATGGGAATAAAACTTTTTAATTGAGTCATTTGAAATGTCAGTTTTTAGGTAAAGCAAATCATTTATGTCAGATCTAATCAACTCCTAAAGAGCACTTTTTTCTCTTATTATGCTAGCTGTCTCTTTAAAGAGAACATTTTATTCCTTCTTATTTAAAATAAATTTCCCCTGTTTGCATCAATTATTTTTCTATGATTTGACCAATGAAGCTCAGAAATATTACTGGGGGGAGAGTTCTCCCTAACATATTATAATTAATGTGTCTACTAATTCCCCCCCAAATATATGCCTAACTGAATCCTCCTAACCTCAAAACCTAATATATAAAATATATTAGGCGTGTTTTATTCCAGCCCAGATAATCCTTGTTCAAATTTCTTATCAATTTAACACAGTTTTGTCTCAGCTATAATTTTAACCTCTTTCAATATTTTTGCTTTTATATCTTCAAACTATTTAAATATGATTTTTTAAAAACACAATTAAATTGACTTCTATGTTATAGAGACATACTTTAATAGGTAAAGCAAGCTACATGAAGAACATGAATAGCTATAGAAGACAGTATTATGGAGGTTCATTATGAATGTGTACAATGATACTTTTAGTCAATATTTTAAAAAATCAACACAGTATTGTCTAATCTGGAACATGATTTTTTTTTTAATTTTAACATTTGTTTTTCTTTTTTATATATATATTTTATTGATTTTTTACAAAGAGAAAGGGAGAGGGAGAGAGAGTTAGAAACATCGATGAGAGAGAAACATCAATCAGCTGCCTCCTGCACACCTCCTACTGGGAATGTGCCCGCAACCAAGGTACATGCCCTTGACCAGAATCGAACCTGGGACCCTTCAGTCCACAGGCCGACGCTCTATCCACTGAGCCAAACAGGTTAGGACTGGAACATGATTCTTTTATAAAACTGTAAAGAGGAGATAATCTTTATTCTTTCAAAAAACTACAGAAGGGGGATAAATCTCTTTCATACTCTTTAAACATGACATGACTTTTCCCTGGACTGTTTTCCTTGCCTCTGATTCTGCCATGCTGCCCACAATCTATTTTGTAGGACAACCCCCAGATTAGCCCCCCTCAAGTACCAATTTGACTATGCCTATGAGCAGTTCAAACTCCTTCACTAGAACTTTTCTTCTTATCAGCTATATATATAAAAGCCTAAGCAACTGGTCGACTGGTAGCTATGACGCGCACTGACCACCAGGGGGCAGATGCTCAATGCACGGAATCATGCACCGGTGGGGTCCCTCAGCCTGGCCTGCAGGGATCAGGCTGAAACCGGCAGTCCGACATCCCCCGAGGGGTCCTGGATTGCGAGAGGGCACAGGCCAGGCTGAGAGACCCCACCAGTGCACAAATCCGCGCACCGGGCCTCTAGTATGAGTGTAAAAGTCTTGCTCAGGCATTTAAGGCTTTCCAAAATTTGGACCATGTACAAATTTTATGTTCCAACTTATAACAAAGCTATGTGCTGTACACTAGAAATGCACTGTCTTTTTCTGCTTCCTTACCTCCATCTGGAATAATTGTGATTACAGACTGAACAGACACTCGTTACGAATTTACTGAATAATGCCCTAACCGGTTTGGCTCAGTGTATAGAGCATCAGCCTGCGGACTCAAGGGTCCCAGGTTCAATTCTGGTCAAGGGCATGTACCTTGGTTGCAGGCACATCCCCAGTAGGGGGTGTGCAGGAGGCAGCTGATCGATGTTTCTCTCTCATCGATGTTTCTAACTCTCTATCCCTCTCCCATCCTCTCTAAAAAAATCAATAAAATATATATATATTTTTAAAAGAATTTACTGAATAAGCCCTGGCCGGTGTGGCTCAGTTGGTTGGGCATCATCCCATACACCAAAGGTTGATGGTTCAATTCCTAGTCAGGTCACATGCCCGGGTTGCTGGCTTGATCCCCAGTAGGGGCCGTGCAGAAGGCAACTCATGGATAAAGTTTCTCTCTCATCATCAGTGTTTCTCTCTGCCCCCTCCTTTCTCTCTAAAAAAAAAAAAAAATCAATAAAATGTATTTTTTTAAAAGAATTTACTGAATAAAAAATAATTTACTGAATGAATTTTTTGATGACTGCAACATTAGTTTCTGTGAGTGTGGGCACATTACTTCATGGTTCACTAATAGTCAGAGGGTTTGAAAATCCTAGTATCTGTCAAGAATCATCCAATGGACAAGCAGAATTCCTAAATCCTACAGGGAACCATGATATGATTTCAGACACATTAGAACAAAGATAAAATTTCCAGTCACAATCACTTACATAACCTAAGCAAAAATTTTAGGAAATAAAATATGATAAAGCTATAACTGTTAATTAAAATAGAAGGGACTATTAACATGCAAAAGGTAATAAAGCAGCTAACTTGGTGCATGCTGAATACTGAAAAAGTTTGTTTGGCTTCTTCCTCCTAAAAGTCACTCTGCTTTTCAGCCAGGTTAGAACATTCTGTTACTTTGTACATAAGCAAAGATTTTATCTCATAGCCAAATGCACTTTTGCTTAAGAAGAAAAAGATAATCATGCAAATATTTAACTTAGATAATGAAGTAATAAATGCCTGAAACATGTTGCAACATGGCTTTTCTAATTCCAACCCTCATAGCTATTTCTATCACATTAGGACTAGACAATATAGTAAAAAAGAATGAACGTGGCTTTGAAGACTAAGAGACCTAGGTTTGTATCTCAACTTGGAGACTATTACAGTACAACCATGAGACCATAATACAACTCCTAGAAAACTCAGATTTCCTCATGTCTATTTAAATAAGAAAATACTTGTTGCCCCTCTGGTATTGCTCAGTGGTTGAGCATCGACCCATGCACCAAGAGGTCGATGGATCAATTCCCAGTCAGGGCACATGCCCGGGGTTGCGGGCTTGATCCCCAGTAGGGGGTGTACAGGAGACAGCCAATCAATGTTTCCTCTCATCGATGTTTCTCTCTCTCTCTCTCTCTCTTTTCTTCCGCTCTCTAAAAATCAATAAAAACATATTTAAAAAAATACGTGTCAAGTGCTGGTATGTGTCCAATGTACATTTAATAAATGATAATTCACTTCCCTACTTTCCTGCATGCCATTTAAGTGGGGATTTACTTGAACACATCTTTCACTCATGAACTCTAGTTCCCTGAAACAATGTTGATACTATCTTCACTCACCCAGGTTTTAAAGGTAAGTTTTCAACTCTATAACTGAATTAGCACTCCTCACTACAATATCAACCTATTGAAGTATCTGTATTGAAAATTCTAGATATTTTATTTTTGCAGTAAATGATGATACATGTTGTGTGTGAGTGTATGTGTGTGATTTTTGGTGCTTTGGACTTCAATATTACATATCAAAGAAGAGAGGAGGAGATATGTGTATAATTCTGGATCCATAAGACTTTATTAGAAAAAAATATTTCCTTGCCCTGGCCGGTGTGGCTCAGTTGATTGGACCATCATCCCATACACCAAAAGGTGGTGGGTTCGATTCCCAGTCAGGGCACATACCCAGGTTGTGGGTTTGATTCCTGGTTGAGGCACGTGCAGGAGACAATCGATTGATGTTTGTCACATACATGTTTCTCTCTCTGTTTATTTCCCTCTGAAAATCAACTTAAAAACTTTTTTTCTTAATAGATTCTATTTTTTTATAAATGCTTTCAGTAATTAAATCTACTGCTTAGCACATAAAAGGGAAAAAATATATACTGGATCCCCCCCAGGAGCAACTTCAGTATTAGGAACAAAGCAAGACTCACTCAGCTTTTTGCCCCTCTAGTATAAAACCATCAGTTATAATCTGAAAGAGAAACGATTTCCAAAGCCAAAATGTACAGAGCTCTAATTTTGAGTGAGGTTTTTGTATTATCACAACAAATTTTGCTGTCCCTGTCTCCAAATGCTTTTAATGTATCAATGCATTCTGTTTTCTTCATAAGCTTCTGACTAGGTACTATTGTTATTCTGAGGAAACTGAGGCTTAAAGAAGTTAAGTGACTTACACAAGGTCACATAACTAGAAAGTAGTAAAGCTGGAATACAACCCAGGAAGTATTCTTAACCACTATGTTAGTGTTTCTTAACCCTGGGATTCATTGATCCCTTTTTATAGCACATGCTTTTGGGGGCCCTTTTACTATCAAAAATGAAAATCAGATAATATAACCTACCCATAAAAAATGAACATAATACTCTAATTGTAACATGAGAGAAAATTAATAACATGTATATTTCACTATAAAATCATAATTTTAATTAGAAATTTTCAGGTATAGCTACACTACTGGACAAAAAAAAAAAAGCACCTAGAGAGTTCTAAAATGTTTGAGAGGGTGTTATTGTCCTAATGGAGAACCAGTGCACTACTGTGCTACGACTTTCTCTGAGTTAGCAATTCTGTCACTTGTGTTCTCTGACTCTTTTCCTTTAGATAAGCATATCTCCTCCCCTTTAACAAATAAACATCATTATAAAATTTATACAACCTCACTAAGACTCTGTACTGTTTAATCTCCATGAGTGAATTTAAGGCACAAATAGTTTTAAAAATTGAAAAATTCTCAGAAGAACATAGAGCATAGTTTTGCTCTAGTAAAAAAATTAGTATCTATTAAATATGATTCCAACCACCACTTATCTTGACAAAAAATTTCTTACACTGACTTTGAATTCAATGTAAATTATATACTCTTACCCTTTTGAAGCTCTAAAGCTTTCCTCATTCAGCAACTATTCATTATGGGAGAATATCACTTTTTGAAATAGTTTTAGAATGTTATAAAAGCTTAATTAACATCTCACATTGTCCAGTATACAAACAGTTAGAAATAATTCCCCTCCATCCACCCATGTGTTCATGAAAAAATAAAGGAGGGAGCCAAACCGAATCCCTTTCAGGCTCAGACCTGTTCTTTGGGACGCAGGCAGCTCACTGGCAGCAGGCAGTGTACCTGTTGTTCCAGGAGGTAGTGCATAAGCTGAAGATGGTGGAGCTCCTGGTCCGCCATGCTGGAAGGATGCTCCAGAGGAAGGGGGAGGGGGAAAAGAAGCAGTAGGACTGGAGGTAGGTGGAGAGACCTGGTGCTGTGCTGCATACAGCTGAGACTGCCCAGAATAGGAAGGAGCAGAAGGTATGTAAGGGGTGTTAGGGTAAGTGTTTGAAGCAGAAGAAGCAGCAGGCTGCTGAGGTCGATATGCTGCTGACCCCCCTGTTCCGAAGGAATACTGCTGGACTGGTTGATAAGCTACACCAAGGAGAAGAAATAAAAATTTTCATTAGTCACAAGTTTATTCAGAGCAACAGAAAACCAAAATTATCTCATTCTATGAAAACTGTTTTTATCATTCTTCTTTTAACAAGTTACAACCAAACATGAACACTTATAATATGTTAGGTTTTGGTAACTTAGATGCCCTAAATATACTAAGTTATTGGATCCCGTATCTGAAACCTGCTACCTTCAGATTGGTGTGGACTATGAAAATCTTTGAAACATCAGAACCAAGAACTGCAAGATAGACCCTTTTCTATACTAGACTTTCTAGGGGGATCATTTCATAAAATATATAAATGTCTAGTCACTATGCTGAAACTAATATAATATTATATATCAACTGTAACTTAAAAGTAAATTTAAAAAGCAAAATAAATTTTAAAAAAGACTAAACTCTTTGCTGAGACTTCCTGTTCCTGTGAAAAGATTGCAGTGAAACCTACTAGCCACCAGATGGAACCATGGAGGAATTATACATCCAAAGAGAAATTACATATCATCCTATATAATAAAAGGCTAATATGCAAATCGACTGAACAGCAGAACAACCGGTCACTATGATGCATACTGACCACCAGGGGGCAGACACTCGATGCAGTAGCTGCCCCCTGGTGGTCAGTGTGCTCCCACAGGAGGAGCGCCACTCAGCCAGAAGCTGGGCTCATGGCTGGCGAATGCACCGGCGGTGGCAGGAGCCTCTCCCGCCTCCGCGGCAGTGCTAAGGATGTCCGACTGATGGCTTAGGTCCATTCCTCGCGGGGAGCGGGCCTATGCCCTCAGTTGGACATCCCCCGAGGGCTCCAGGTCTGCGAGTGGGCACAGGCCGGGCTGAGGGACCCCACACCCCCGAGTGCACAAATTTCATGCACCAGGCCTCTAGTTACTATATAATATTTCATATACTGTACATAGTTTGTTAGTAAGTAATCAGGCAGCCAACTGATTTTTCATGCAGTGACCTGAACTCAGATAAGAGAACTTAATTTCATCACATTCTGTGTGACCAGGGGTAGGTATGAACCTCTATAGAGTGAATCCAGTAGAACCATACCTGGTTCTGAAGACAGCACTTTCACATTGAGTGAAAAGTTGTATCCATGTTAAGAACATTCACATTAGCACAGAATGTGCTCATTAAGAGTAGCTCTTAGGTAATGGCCTCTTGTTTTTGCAATAGTTATTTAGTCACTAGAGGCCCAGTGCATAAATTCATGCACGGGTGGGGTCCAGCCGGCCCACCCTGATCGGGGCCAATTGGGCAGGCCAGGAGGAGGGGTCACGGGCAGTTGGTGGGCCGCCCCACCCCCGATTGGGGTGGGCAGGCCGATTAGGGTCAGGACTGGCTGTGGGGGAGGGAGGGGGGGGCGCCATGGGCTGTTGGCGGGCTGCCCCCGATTGGGGCGGGGTGGGGAAGGCAATTGAGGGCAGGGCCGGCTGGGGGGAGGGGCTGCAGGTGGTTGGCAGGCCGGCCCCACCCCCTTGTCAAACTCCCGGTCAAGGGGACAATTTGCATATTAGCCTTTTATTATATAGGATATTTTCCCCCTTTCAGACTTTTATTTTCTGCTTATTTAAATTTTAAAATAGTGGTGATATATTACTTTCCAAGGGCAAATATTTTCCTGTGGGGGGGGAAAGCCAATGGTGGATATATGTCATTATTATACATTTGTCAAAATTCACAGAAGGGCCATGGCCAGGTGGCTTGGTTGGTTGAAGAATCATCCCGTATACCAAAAGGCTGAGGGTTTGATTCCCAGTCAGGTCACATACCTAGGTTGTGGGTATGATCCTTAGTCAAGGCATGTACAGGAGGCAACCAATCGATGTTTCTCTCTCACGCTGATGTTTCTCTTTCTCCCTTCCTCTCTCTAATGGTATCCTCAGGTTAGGATTTTTAAAAAAATGCACAGAAGGTACAACACCAAGAGTGAACCCTAAAATATGGACTTTGGATGATAAAGATGTGTCAGTGTAGGCTCAATGACTGTAACAGATGTACTACTGTGGTGCAGGATGTCAACATTGTGGGAGGTTTCAGTGGTGGTGGGCAGGTGGTATGTTGGAACCTTCTGTACTTTCCATTCAATTTTGCTGTAAACTTAAAATTGCTCTAAAAAAATAAAGCCTATTTCTTAAAAAAATAAAGTAAGTGAAAAACTACAACAAATGTCCCTTGGAACCATTTTTCAAAAAATGGTTTGTGTCATCTTGCCTGAAGGAAAAGAATATGTACCAAATAATTTCTAAAAGTCTATTTTTTTTGTACCAGATCATGGGATAATTGACTCTCTTTAACAGGTGTTAGTAAAGGCTCAGGAACAGGAGCCAAGTATTCTGAATAGACTGACACAGGAGCTGTTTGCTAGCATGTTGATTCAGGATGCTTCCTAGGGAAAACCATGTTTCTCTATAGCCAGGACTTGGGCCCTACATACATTGGTTCTTTCTTTATTTGTTAAAATTGACTTGATCATGGCTTTGGAGCCTCAAAGTAAATAGTTACTATATTAGATAAGACATGCTACTGTGAAAGGACCCCAGGGTCACTACTTACGCTGTGGCTGTGGATAAGGTGGTACCTGGGTGTGCATATGGCCCGTAGATGTGGAAAGCTGAGCTGCGGCAACATTTGGGTTAACATTTCCATGCATTAAGAAACCTGGAGGTGGAGGATTTTCTCCCTAAGAAATGAGAATATGGTAAAAGAAGGATTACATTTGGAACCAAGAATCTTACCCGATGGATTTATAATCTCCGAAATGGAATTCTATTAAAAAATACTTTATTGTGTAAGAAACATTGCATTTTGCACATTCTACCTTCTTTAGAGCACATTTTCTGAGCAACACATTCTTAGTAGTTTAAAGATCAGACAGGTTCAAAGTAATAATTGCAATGAATGATTACAGATACTAATAGCCTAATAAAATAGTGTCACTGATATTTATGAGTCCCCAGGATTTTCCATCTCTACATATTCCATCCACTATTCCACACTTTGAAAATGTAAGTATAAATGCCACAAGGGAAGGCTGCTTCTCTTCAATTTCTGCAATGCTCAAAAAAAAGGTAGAAAGAAAGAGAAAAGAAAAATGAAAATCTTCAGTGAAATTAGATTTAAACCATTGTTAGAACGTTGATTGATGTTTTTCTCACTCAAGGCAATTTAGGACTGCAAAGGAGGAGAGAGGAATAAGAAAATAAATTAATTATGCTAAAACTGCTTCTTGCATCATAAAAGCATTCAAATGCAATAAGCAGGCGAAGAGATGAGGGAGGGGAACTTGAGAAAGGGGGGTAGAGAATATATAACTATATATATTTAGGTGAGCAGAATTCTGCTCTAAGAGGAATAATGAAGGATATACCTGTGTGTCAGAGAGAGAGGCAGCAGGTGGATGTCTGGGAAGGGCGGTAGGAGTTTTGTTACTCCAGGTAGTGACAGTAGGGGCAATTCTAACCTGAATTGAACAAAGAAACACCAATCACAGAAAATAAAAAAATGAAAATGTTAAAAGAAGAAAAAAAACCCAAAAGGCATTAACAGCCATATGCAAAGCAAAACATTAAGAGTGGCAAGATAGCATTATTAGTCAGGCAACTGCTTTCAAGGTAGCTGGGATTCCAAAAGAAAAACACACATTCACAATAAAACAAGGGGAGTGAGGCAGTGGAAAAATCAATATGAAAACCTAAATCAAAGCACAAAGAACAATGCCATTCAAGTGTGAAGAATAAGAGGGGAAAGGCTAGGTCCTGTAAGTAGGGATAGAAAGAAGACATTCTGAGAAAAAAGATAACTGAATAAAAAAGTTATTTTGAAGCATTAATAGTATTCATGCTACTATTATTAGTTCAGCTGTAAATTCCCTTTTCTAGATTTCATTAGAGCCACAAAAACAAAATTAGTCCCATATGAGGCTTAGAATCATACAGAGAATATTAAAGAATATTTGGTTTAATCCCCACCCTTTACCATCAAGAAAATCAAAGCCCAGAGAAATGAAGGGGTTTGCTGAGGTCCATACAACTCCCTGGTGAAGGAGTTAGGACTGATTTAAGGTCTCCTGATTCCCAAGCTAGTGTCTGCTTCACTATTCCATGTTGCTTACCCCAGAGTCCAGAGGTTTTCAGTATTTTTTTAAGCCATCAAAATCTTTTGTGTAAGTAAATCTTTGGAGAAACTCCAATACATAAACAACTAATAGCAGGGATGTGCTGGTGAAGTGGGAGTAGAACTCCTAAGAATCTGGTCTCCCTTTCAACCCTTTACTCCTGCCAGTAAACATTCTTTAAAACCATAAGCCACTGTCCTCATTCAGCATAGCATAAGCTTTAGTCAAGAAAATTACTGCTTAATTTATGGTTGAATTTGTCTTTCTTTTCTTAAAAGTATGAGACTGCTAAGTCAAAGTAAAACAAAAGTCTTGATGTTTTTGTTTTCCTAGAAAGACAGATAAGCCCAAGGACATAAAGAGTAAATACTCTCTTCGCCCCATTTTCAGAATGTCTTACTACTTCAGTATCTGAGAGGCAGTGTGGTCCAACTCACAGTGCTTAGAAGTTCTAGTCCCAAACTGCCAATTAGCCACACAATAGTGAAAAATTCAAGCTCTATGTCTTAAAACTCTGGTTCATTACTTGACCTCTCCACCTCACAGTTTTCCCAGCAGTCACCTGATTTGCCCTACCGTTGTCATAGACTTTCCAAGTTAGTCTTAACCTCCACAAAAGTGAAGAATTAAATCTCTTTTATTTACCAATATACCTCTAACAGGTAGAATAAGGACAGGCGCTCACAGTAGGCTCTCAATAAATATTTGTCAAATGAATAAAAAACAGAACTGCTAAAACAGAGAGTACTCTAGCTGTTACCAAATGTAATCTATCTTGATTTACGTACTCACCAAAAAAGTATAATAGACCAAAAAGCATGATTTGATTTTTTTTTAAATTTTCATGATTTTATATTTACTTTGCTACAATGAAATGTAAGAAAGACCCTGCTGCTCAGCTAGTGTGGCTCAGTGGTTGAGCGTTGACCCATGAACCAAGAGATCACAGTTCGATACCAGGTCAGGGCACATGCCCGGATTTCAGGCTTGATCCCCAGTGGAGGGCATGCAGGAGGCAGCCGATCAATGATTCTCCCTCATCACTGATGTTTCTCTTTCTCTCTGTCTCTCTCTCTCTCTCTCTCTCTCTCTCTCTCTCTCTCTCTCTTCCTCTCTGAAATCAATAAAATTATATTTTAAAAAAATAAAAAAGAAGGAAAGACTCTGTCAATTCTATTAGCAATCTGTTCTATTTTAAAATGGGCATAGTAAAAAAAATTATAAAATAAAATAAAATGGGCCAACTACCTGTTAACTTTGTTTTCAATCAAGACCATTTATTACTTATGAAAACATACTTTTCCTTTAAGAACACTAAGGTTACCTGATGGTCTAGAAATATGTCTCTACATGAAATAGTAAAAGACAATAAGGGACACATTTTATGCCACTAAACTTTGGGCAATTTTAATTTAATTAATTCGTTAATACAAATATTTAATCATTTTCACATCCATGGTGAACTATAACTTCAGAAACCCTTGGTGACTCACTTTTCTGTAATATCCAAGTTGTCCCCCCATAAAGTGTGTATTCTCAATACTCCTTATCATGCTGATACAGAAGACACAGTAAACCTACACTAATGATTCAGGAAAGAATACTCAAAAAAGACTATTTTCTAAAATTAACCACAAAATTGTTGCCACCACTTTACTTACAGTTTGGTAAATGAATCAAATTGTAGACGTTTCAAGAACAAATGTACATGTGTAAGGAAAGTTTGAGTGATGGAAAAATAAGAAATATCCCTAGAGAGCTTAAATGTATATCTAAAATATAATCTATTGGATTAGATTAGAGGGCTAATTTTAAAAAACATATGTTAAAATAAATAAATAAAAGAACATCTTAAATATTTGAAAAATATAAAACGTACTATTAAAACAATATGTTGTCTAGTTTTATCATAGCATACAAGGTCTCTTAACCCAACAAGCTAAAACCACCAATTTGAACAGAAATACATAAATGTTCCTACTTCATCTGGACCATTTCACTCACATGGGGATAATATTGTTGAGCTGGAACTCTTGGAATCTGTGTGTGGTCAGCAATCGGTCCAGGCCTGCCCTTGGGCAGCTGCTGCCTCTCATAAGGTACTTGAGGTGATTCCTGTCCTGGTGCAGGCTCTCCTTGTGCTCTACAAAGTCTGTCACGAAGCTGCACAATATTTGGCTATAAGAAGCAATGGGAGAAAACAATGCAAATTGTTAGAGTTCACCCTAATATATGACAGTATGTTGATTTTCTTCAAGTACAGTGGTCCTTGGTTCTCAACCTTGTTTGAGAAGCAATTTGTAGAAGTGAATTGTTCAAAAACTGAATCATTTTTTTCCCATTAGAAGTAATGTAAATAGAATTCATCTGCTCCAGACCTCTACTTTGTTCTCACAATTTTCCTTTTCACTCTGTTGCTATCACTAGCCTTCTTAGGACCCAGGGTGACTTATTGTAGGTATTTAATAATAATAAGCAGCAACAGACCTCCTTGCAGGATCACCTGATCCCCAATGCTGACCCCGAATACTGTCTGGCCTGTCCTTTTCAGCCTTTCACCTTGCCCCATGGCAGGAGGGGCGGAGCAGGCCAGCAGGCCAGGGCAGGTCCGGGTTGAGGGGAAGGGACAAGCAAAGAGTGACATGAGTGGGATAAAATTAAAAAAGAAAAAAAAACCCAGCAGCAACAAAAACAAAAATATTCACAGCACAATTTCCTGAGATGTTAACAATGAAAGTTTAGCAATAAACTGACTCATACTTGCACATTCTCTCCTCTGTTTGTTCCCTGAGAAACTCGTGACTGATCATACAGGTATCAACATGAACGGGTTGTAGAGTAGAGATCCAAAGTTTTGTTCAACAACCAAGACATTTTTTCCCATGAATAACTTGGCTAAGAATCGAATTGCTAGAGATGAGAGATGTTCAAGAACTGAGGTTTGACTGTAAGCTTGATCATTCATATATCTGTTCATACGCTGTGTATTTTATAATGTATTTTATAACTAGAGGCCCAGTGCACGAATTCATGCACAGGTGGGGTCCCTCAACCTGGCCAGCGATCGAGGCCTATCAGGGAGCCAGCCAGGGTGGTTGGGAGGGGCTGCGGGAGGTTGGCTAGCAGCCCCCCCTGATCGGGGCCGGTGGGGGGGCCGGCCAGGCTGGGAGCTGCCCTGCCTTGAGCGTCTGCCTCCTGGTGGTCAGTGCGCATCACAGCAACTGGTCAACCAGTCGTTCCAGTCATTCTGGTCATTTGGTCATAATGGTCACTTAGGCTTTTATATATATACAGATAGACCTTGGCACATTAGGTTTTGACATCATTCTAATACTCAAGACTTGACACCAAAGGTCCATTATACATAGTGTAACTTGTAATGTAACCGACGCAGTGATTTGAATTATGCTGACCACATGGTGGCATGCAAGATCAATGTCACTTATCACAGCTCTTCTGTTGTTTTCTTAGAGTTGAATAATGCTCACAAATCACAAAAGTTGTTAAAAAATATAACTTTGTTTCTTTGTAGGGAAAAAAGGCCCCAAAAGAGAATCAACTGCCAAAGATGGTGATGAAAGAAAATGATGCTCTAAGAAAGAGATAAAAGTTAATTTAAAAAGATGTTTGAATCCTGGCTGGTTTGGCTCAGTGGATAGAGCGTTGGCCTGTGGACTAAAGGATCCCTGGTTCGATTCCAGTCAAGGACACATGCCTGGATTGCGGGCTCAATCCCTAGTGGGGGGGGGGGGCGTGAAGGAGGCAGCCAATCAGTGATTCTCTCTCATCATTGATGTTTCTTTCTCTCTCTCTCTCCCTCTCCCTTCCTCTCTGTAATCAATAAAAATATTTTTTTAAAAAATATGTTTGAAATAAGATGCCAAACTCAAAGAAACTTCTACAGATCTACAACTATGCAGATCTACAGTATGAGCTGACTATACACATGTTCTATATTTAACAACAAAAAAGCAATGTTAAACTGTTTCAGCAAGAATTAATTTCAATACCTTTAAAATGATAGATTTCTGTAAGTTCATGTCATTGAGACATTTTAGTTATTCTTTATTGTCTTTTATGGAGGGTAATTGTATACTATGATGATATCAAAAAAATCTCAGGACATATTCCCCAGAAAATACTAAGGGTCTACTGAGATACATAGGAGGAAGAAACATTAAGATTATATTTATATAAAAAACATTCTTTAACAAGTCCAAAGAAAACCATAAAGAATAATGTACAGGCAGTCCTTGGGTTACGTCGGACTCGATGTACGTCGTTTCGTGGTTACGTCGCCATCTCCCATTTATTTATATAAAAAAAAAAAGTTCTGTCATTTCAACGTATGTACATATGTGCTTTATGTTTTTTATTATTTATTTACCACAAGTAAAGGTCAGGAATTGTTATCTTTCTTTTAATTTTTTTTTACTGTTTCACTTCACTACTGCTGTGTCCGTGCTCCATGTGAGTGACATAGGTGCTTATGTAGGTGGGTTCCGACTTACAATGAAAATAGCGTTACGTCGCGCAGTAGGAACAGATCTCCGACGTAACCTGAGGACCTACTGTATAGAAAATGTATGTGGTGCTCACTCTGGCAGCACATATACTAAAATTGGAACAATACAGAGAAGATTAGCATGGCCCACTGTGCAAGGATGACACGTAAATTCGTGAAGAGTTCCACATTAAAAAAGAGAAAATGTATGTGGTTATAAATAGTATCAAAAATAAACCGTTTAATTCTAAGGCTAGAAGATGTAAAGATCTTAGATTAAGTTAGTCTTAAAATAAAAGCATCTTATAGCTCAATAATATAAAAATGAGACCTGCCCCAGCTGGTGTGGCTCAGCTGGTTGGAGCATTGCCTGTACACTGAAGGGTTGTAGGTTCGATTCCTGGTCAGAGCACATACCTAGGTTGTGGGTTCAATCCCCAGCCTGGTCAGGGCACATGCAGGAGACCCCAGTTGGGCGCATGCAGGAGGCAACTAATCAATGTTTGTGTTTCTCTCTCCCCCCGCCCCCACCCCATCTCCTCCTTCCCCTCTAAAAAATAATTTAAAAAAAAAATGAAACTGTATTAAGTAAAAAGTCATATAAAACTATTAAGTCAAATTCATCAAAGCCCTAGCTGGTTTGCTCAGTGGTTAGAGCATCAGCCAGCAGACTGAAGGGTCCCGGGTTCAATTTCAGTCAAGGGCACATGCCGAGGTTGCAGGCTCAATTTCCAGTACAGAGTGTGCAGGAGGCAGGCAATCAATGATTTTCTCTCATCACTGATGTTTCTATTGCTCTCTCCCTCTCCCTTCCTCTCTGAAATCATCATAAAGATTAAGTTTCTATTCTACCTAATATGCTTATTAACAATTTAGAAAAATATGAGCTGTCTCCTACATGTAAGTGTATATAAAACCAACTGCAGCCCTAACCTGTTTGGCTCAGTGGATAGAGCATCGGCCTGCGGACTCAAGGGTCCCAGGTTTGATTCCAGTCAAGGGCATGTACCTTGGTTGTGGGCACATCCCCAGTAGGGGATGTGCAGGAGGCAGCTGATTGATGTTTCTCTCTCATTGATGTTTCTAACTCTCTCTCCCTCTCCCTTCCTCTCTGTAAAAAATCAATAAAATATATTTTAAAAAAACAAACAAAAACAACTGCAGAATCATACCACCACAGTCCTGGAACACAGATGTAAGTGTTTTTACTCAATGAAATCCTATCTAATAAAGAGGGAATATGCTCATTGACCATCACGCCATCACAAAGATGGTGGCGCCTGGAGGGAATATGCTAATTGACTGCCATGCCCTCAAAGATGGCAGCACCCACAGCCACAAGATGGCGACACCCAGTCCCCTCAGCCCCGCCTGGGTGGCAGGTGCACGGCATGGCCAGGCCTGTCCCCAGGCAGGTCCAGCCACTCCACACGCCTGCCTCTGGAGTCCCCCAGTCCCCTTAGCCCCCCAGCCACCCAGGGCCGGCCCGAGGTGCAGGCAAGCCTCGGATGTCGGCTGCCAAGCCACCCAGGGCTGCCTGAGGCACAGGTAACCAGGGCCAGCTGAGGCTTCCGCTGCTGGCAGTGGCAGCAGCAGAGGTGTGATGGGGCGTCGCCTTCCCCTGATCGCCGGGTTGCCTCCTGCCCCTGAGGGCTCCAGGACTGTGAGAGGGGGCAGGCTGGGCTGAGGGACACCCCCCTCCAGTGCATGAATTTCCATGCACCAGGCCTCTAGTCCTATATAATAAAAGGATAATATGCAAATCGACCAAATGGCAGAACAACTAGTCGCTATGACACGCACTGACCATCAGGGGGCAGATGCTCAATGCAGGAGCTGCCCCCTGGTGGTCAGTGCGCTTCCACGGGGGAGCACTGCTCAGCCAGAAGCTGGGCTCATGGCTGGTGAGTGCAGCGGCGGTCGCGGGAGCCTCTACTTCCTCCACAGCAGTGCTAAGGATGTCCGACTAATGGCTTAGACCTGCTTACTCAAGGACATCCCCCCAAGGGCTCCCAGACTGCAAGAGGGCACAGGCCGGGCTGAGGGACACCCTGCCCCCTCCCAGTGCACAAATTTTGTGCACCGGGCCTCTAGTTTATTGATAATTCCCTAACACAGACAAAATACTAAAAACAATTTTAACTAAAAAAAATCCTTTAAACAGAATAAAGATTACAATAAAAAGGCGGGGGAGGGTGAGAAGAGATCAACCAAAGAACTTGTATGCATATATGCATAACCCATGGACACAAACATTAGGGTGGTGAAGGCCTGGGGTGGGCTAGAAGGGGTCAATGGGGGGGGGGAGGGAAGGGGACATATGTTATACTTTCAACAATAAAGATTTTAAAAATTAAATTAAAAACCATAGACTCATTCATACACAGTAAAAAAAAAAAAAGTATAGAGAAAAAATATCTGTAAAGCTCAAAAATAAGCTGCAGACACACATTGTGGTTATAAAACCTTTCCTCAGCCCAGCTGGTGTGGCTCAATGGTTGAACATTAACCTATGAACCAGGAGGTCAGGGTTCAATTCCTGGTCAGAGCACATGCCGGGTTGCAGGTTCGATCTCCAGTAGGGGGCACGCAGGAGGCAGCCAATCAATGATTCTTTCTTATCATTGATGTTTCTATATCTCTTTTCCTCTCCCTTCTTCTCTGAAATTAATAAAAACATATTTTTCTAAATGTTTATAAAATACAAAACCAAAATACTTTCCTCAAACCCCATCCTGACTCCCACCCATGCCCCATTATGGGTTTTAGGTTTCCCTCTTGTGTGCTCCCACAGCACTCTGCACTTTTGGAATTTCATGTTCATTTGTCCACAGTCATTTTGAGTTTGGAAACTCCCCCAGGAAAAGGATCTTGGCATTCTTGCTCATCACTGTATCCTCAGTTACTTACTGAATTGAATTAAAACCAATACAATGAAAAGTCTGAGTGTTATTGCACACCAAATGAGGAAAATAAATTAGGAATGTAATGTAGTTCTCCTGCCTTGAATACTTAAAAACATACTTGCCCACAAATGGTATCAGACTGAAATGGCATATCGAATGAACTTCTTCACTAATATCTGGGATAAACCTTGTGGGAATTTTTGACTTACAGCCCACTAGTCTGATTAAGTATTAACATTTATAGCTTTTCAACATGGAAAATTCCTACAAAGACACTTGTGGACAGAATTAGCATTTGGCTTAAGAAACAAAAAGTTGGTCCTTTTCCCATTTATTTTCCTCAAATACTATGTCCCTCCATACAAAGGGCTCTATTATACTACAAGAGCATCCTATCTCTCTGACACAGCTTGGGTACACCTAAAATGATCCTTGAAAAACTGTCACACAGCCCTAGCTGGTTTGGTTCAGTGGATAGAGTGTTGACCTGTGGACTGAAGAGTCCTGGGTTCAATTCCAGTCAAGAGCACATGTCTTGGTTGTGGGTGTAATCCCCAGTGTGGGGCATGCAGGAGGCAGCTGATCAATGGTTCTCTCTCATTATTGATGTTTTTTTCTCTCTCTCTCTCCCTTCCTCTCTGAAATCAATAAAAATATATTTTAAAAAAACAAAACTGTCAAAACAAGCCAGAGGAAAATCATTTGGGCAAAAAATGAAATAGGATCCCAAGTCAAATTTATAGAAAATATTCCTTTATTAACTTTTGGTCGAGAATATGTTTGTATATTTTCAGAAAACAACTCCGAGACCGTGTGGATTCCAGCAACAGAGAGGAATCGACAGGACTACTCCAGCCATGAAGACAGAAGAGAAGCAGTCCAGAGATGGAAGACGCTAACGTTGCCTTGCCATACTAGCAGTCAGCAGCTGTGCGTCACTGCAGGTTGCCCAGGACCAAACCAGAGAGAGTTGGACCTGCATTACCACCATTTGTCCACCATCCAGAACTGAAATGTCATTGCTAACATGTACACATAAGGAACTGTTTGACATTGAAATTGCGTCTCCAAAGAACTGTTGGCCCAGAAAGAAACTCACTACAGACTGATTCATTTGCCTGTCAGCATAACCATTATTGCTTGTCTCATTTTCGGTTCTTATAAGTGTATTTCTAATAGCACATGATCTCACTCATCTAGGGGAAATAATGAACAACATAGACTGATGAACAAGAATAGACCCAGAAACAAGGAGGCATGGATCAGACTGTCGGGCCTCAGAGGGAGGGTAGGGGAGAGTGGGGGTAAAGGGGAGAGATCAACCAAAGGACTTGTGTGCAAGCATATGAGCCTAACCAGTGGTTAAGGACAACAGGGGGGTGGGGGCATGCGTGGGGAGGGGTGTGGGATGGGAATGGGGGGATGAGGACAAATATGTGATACCTTAATCAATAAAGAAATTAATTTTTAAAAAAAAACTGTCAGACATAACATTCACCTACAGTCATGTGACAGAAATTTTTTGCCACCTAGTTCCCCCAATAATACTGAGCGCTATTCTACTGGACTCGTCATACTTGTACATTAGAAGGAGAAAAATAATCAATTCGAATTACCTGGTTGGTGCTCTCAGGAAGAAAAGCCAAGGCTGCAGCAATACTGCCCTGGGATGCTAACAAATTGGCATACTGACTCATCTTCTCAGCCAAAAGAACTCCTACAGTATTAGTGTCCATGGCTTGCGTGAGTTGTACAGCCTTCCGTAGGATGACAACTTTCTCAATCAGATCCTAAATGAGAAAAAGGAAGGAGAGTAAAGAAGAAAGACGAAGATTCCAATATGTGTATGAGAGGAAACAGGAAAAAAGTTACTAAGATTTCCAAAACCGACTAAAAGTACAGTACCTATCATCTCTCTTAGAAAGGTCTGGAATAGCTGACCACCATTTAGGGAACTGAAAAAGTAAGGAGGAAGAACGTCTCTTACTCAAGAATAGGAGATAGGTTACCACCTTCTCCTAAACATCCTTAAACTGCCAGATACTCATAAGCTAAAATAGGCAAATATCCAAAGTGAAAGTGAGAGGCAGATGTCCAAAGGCAGAAATTTGGATTCCAGCAGGTATAAGAGAAACTATGAGTGAACACTTCATCTTATCTATATTATAAAAAAGTACTACTATGACATGACCTTCAAATGGGCTTACTATATTAACCCAAAATTTCTCATGTTGTTCTTTGATAATAACAATTTTTAAAAAATGGGAGCTATACTTCAGGTATATAGCACAAGAATATCCTACCTATCTGCCCTTCATAAATCCAGAAGTGTGTTTTCTCTCAGAAGCACATAGGAGGAAAACCTTGATTTCTTACCAGATTTTCAGTTTCAACAGAGTGATCTTTAAAACAACAACCCTACTGAAAAAACATCCTTCCAGGGGGGGAAAAAAAGAAAAAAAAAAAAATATATATATATATATTAGACTGAAATACTAAGAGACTCTGCTGATTAAATGCTTAGGGAAAAAACTGAAATATATAATTAGTCAGTGCCTGAGAATAATTTTTTACTTCCTCCCTTGACCATGTATTAATGCTACACAGGATTACACTGACCTCTTACTTTCATTTCCCCTTAACCATGAAGATTCTCTATTGGTATTGGTGATACCTCCCATTTGTTACCCCACATTGCTTCTTTCTTTGCCCAAAGCAGACAGTTTCACTAGAGACAGAGAGAGGAGCATGAGGAAAAGAGGTAAAGCAAGGGCTGTTTTCATGCTTTTGCCACCTAGTTCCCCCAATAAGCCACCTTCACAACCTTGACCTCACAAACAGTTGCAACCCCATTTTAACTTATCCCATCATCTCAAACTTTGCCCCTCTAAATACAGCAATAAATACACATAACTATCCAGAAAAAGAACTAAAATATAAATAAGTAAGGGTGAAAGCAATGAACTTCTGGAACAAATCAATTTCTAAATTATAAGTAGGGTGAAAGACAACTAAAAAGGAAGCATCCTTTGTTTCAAAGATACTAACCTGAAGGGACAAAGGGTTGCTTCCATCCTGAGCTTTAGTCCAACATGCAACTAATTTCTCTACATTCCCTGCACAAATATAGCAGAGACATGCCTGAGTCTGCAGGAGGCTATCACCTTCACTTTCAAGCCTGGTTCCCAAAAGATCTATAGATCAAGAGGAAAACAAAATACGATTATACCCAAGGCAATCTGTATATGAGATCATGAGCAGCCCAATATCATTTCCAGAACTAAGAATTAAACTTCACAGCCAGTAAGTAGCAGGTAGAAACAAAATCACTGTTATATAAATGCTCAGTAAATATTTGTCAAAGGAATGAGAAAGTGTGTGACAAACTCTGTATAATGAACAACTTCTTAAGATTCCATGCCTACCTATTGAATGGATTTACATTAGAAAAAAAATAAATGAAAACAATATGTGTACAGAAAAATTCCAATAAGCATTTAACTCCATTTTATTACATCAGATGCTTTTGTAAGCAGCAGTAAAAAATATAGCATATTTGAAATAAACGTCAATGACAACTAGGATTACTATAAATTATTTGTAATAATAAAATTAATCTCTTATAATTTTCAGTCTTATAATACTTTCAAGGTAGCAAAATGCTGTTCCTTCTTATACTAAGCAGCCTAAAATTTCTGTTCTTACAAATAATAAATATTATTCCTTAGCCACCAGTTTAGTCACAGCGTTCAACAGTAATTTCTACTCAAATGTTATAATTATTAATTTTATCAAGCTAACATTAAGTAAGAGCTGATTATATGCCATTTTACATATGAGTAGACTAAGGCTTAGAAAATAATTTTGACTAGTTTGTACAACTAGTAAGTAGCAGAGGCAAGATTCTAAGACTGGTCTGTCTGAAACCAAAATCATTAAACAATATTATTAAAAATAATGACTAGGCCCAGCCAGTGTGGCTCAGTGGTTGAGAAGTAAGTGCCCATCTATAGGGAGGAAGTAAGTGACCATCTATAAAGCAGAAGGTCAGGGTTCAATTCCCCATCAGTGCACATGCCCGGGTTGCGGGCTCGATCCCAGTGGCGGAGGCAGCCGATCAATGAGTCTCTCTCATCATTGATGTTTTCTGTCTCTCTTCCTTCCTCTCTGAAATCAATAAAAATATATTTTAGAATAATAATAATAATAATAATAATAATGATGATGATGACTAGTGCCCAACTGGTATGGCTCAGTGGTTGAGCATCGACCTATGAACCAAGAAGTCACAGTTTGATTCCTGATCAGGGCACATGCCCAGGTTGGGAGCTCAATCCCCATTGCGGGGTGTGCAGGAGGCAGCCAATCAATGATTCTCTCAAATCATTGATGTTTCTATCTCTCTCTCCCTCTCCCTCTCTGAAATCAATAAAAATATATTTTTTAAAAACAATTATTAGATATGGAGAAGTAATCCTCTCTAATAAAATGACAATATGCAAATTAACCATCACTCCGCTACATAAGCCACGCCCACCAGCCAATCAGGGCGAGTATGCAAATCAACCCCATCCAAGATGGCTACAGCCACAGAGAGTAAGGTTTCCCAGGTAACAGAGCAAGCCAAGCTTTCCATAGCCCTTGCAGGCCTAAGCCTCCACTCAAGCTACAAAGTTTCAATTATAGAAGGTAAACAAATTCAAACAAATGGCGGCAGAATGGAGCTTGAGAGAGCAGACCAGGGTTGCCGGCGGCAACAGGGGAAGCAAAGCTTTCCACACACCCTGGCCGGGCTCACCCGCTTAAGGCAACAAAGTTTCAATTGTAGAAGGTGAATTAACTGCCACAGAAATGGCTGCCGCCCCAGAGGGAGCAGCAGGCTTGGCTCCGCTCCAGGCTACAAAGTTTCAATTGTAGAAGGAAAATAAATTCCAGATACCAGGGCCTCCTCTTGGGTCGCCAGGGGGCGTGGCCGGCCTGCAAACCACCACAGGCCCCTCACTCAGGCCACCCCACGCCCCAAGGGAACCCCACCCTGATCCGGGACACCCTTCAGGGCAAACCAGCTGGCCCCCACCCATGCACCAGGCCTCTATCCTATCTAATAAAAGAGTAATATACAGATTGATCATCACTGCAACACACAATATAGCTGCCCCCATGTGTTCAAAGATCCTGCCCCCATGTGGACACAAGATGACCACTATAAGATGGCCAGCAGGAGAGGGCAGTTGGGAGGCACCCGGCCTGCAAGGGAGGGCAGTTGTGAGGGACCAGGCTTGCAAGGGAGGGCAGTTGGAGGTGATCAACCCTGCAGGAGAGGGCAGTTAGGGGTGACCAGGCTGGCAGAGGAGGGAAGTTGGGGGCAAACAGGCTGGCAGGGGAGCAGTTAAGCATCAACCAGGCTGGCAGCGGAGTGGTTAGGGGGTGATCAGGCTGGCAGGCAGAAGCGGTTAGGGGCAATCAGGAAGGCAGGCAGGCAAGCAGTTGGGAGCTAGCAGTCCTGGATTGTGAGAGGGATGTCCGACTGCCCGTTTAGGCCCGATCCTGGTGGGGATCGGGCCTAAACGGGCAGTCGGACATCCCTCCAGGAGTCCCAGATTGGAGAGGGTACGGGCTGGGCTGAGGGACAACCCCCGCCGTGCACGAATTTCGTGCACCGGGCTTCTAGTGTAGTTAATAATTCTGAAACATTCAAATAAGAACTCCTTTTTCTTTTCTTTCTTTTTTAAAATATATTTTTATTGATTTCAGAGAGAGGAAGGGAGAAGGAGAGATAGAAACATCAATGATGAGAGAGAATCATCAACCGGCTGCCTCGTGCACACCCCACACCGGAGATCAAGCCCACAACCCTGGCATGTGCCCCCGACCGGAATCAAACCCGGGACTCTTCGATCCACAGGCCGATGCTCTATCCCCTGAGCCAAACTGGCTTGGGCAGAACTCTGTTTTCTTACTGTGATTGGTAGGTTTATAAAAATTTCTAATAATATTTGTCAATTTTATTTATAATATACCATGCCATATACACAATATAAAGCTCACTTTCTTACCACAAAGGGCTGAAAACTCATCAGGTTTAGCATAAGTCAATACTGCAGCTAAAGCCTCTCTCCAATTTTTAAGGTCACAAGACTCAACAATCTCTTTCCAGTTCTTCATCACCACTGCAGTAATTAGCTTGGGAAAAGAAAACAAGGGGAAAATTTAAAACATTTGGTATATTAGTAACAATTAGCTCTGGCTAACCAATCATATCTTTCAAAAACTATTATTATGCATAGTATTTCACGTTAAATAAAGCAGCAGCAAAGGAAAATATATCCTTGAACCAACAGACATAGAATATAGTACTATTTTTCTTCTAAAAAAAAAAATCATACAAACATACTGGATTAAATTCTGAGAAGGAAAAGTATAGAGTGTTATCAAAACATTTAACAGGAAGACATGACCTGGTCTGATGGATCAAGAAAAACTTTCTGAGCATATAGACATTTGAGATATGAAGTCAGAATTAACTTCATCAAGAAGGAAAACAACACTTCAGGCCAAGGGAACACTAGGTGCAAAGTCCTGAGAGAGAAAGGCACATGGAGAATGTGAGGAACTGAAAGGCAGCCAGTGTGGCTGAAAGATAAAAGGGGAGAAAGTGACATGAGACAAGGCTGAGGAGACTGATGGCAACCCATAGAAGGACTAGCCCTGGGACAACTTTTAGTAAAAGAAATTTAGTAACATTAACAGAGGCTTAAAAATGTTTAGACCCTCTGCACCAGAAATTCCTTTCCTAGGACTACATATAGCCTCATTAAATAATTAGAAATTCTTATAGATTTTAGGCATAACAAGGATATTTATCACTAACTTATCTATATTAGGAAAATGCTATAAACTACCTAAACATCCCCAAAATAAGGAAAATAATATATCACTGCTATAGAATATTATAGAACAATTAAAAATTTTTGTAAGAATCTTTAATGATATAGGAAAAGGTTTACAATGTAAGTGACAATATCTATAAGCAAAACAACACATATATATATATACATATATGATCCTGATTCTGTGGTTTTTTTTTAAGTTCTAAAATACATAGGAAGACATATGAAAAATTGCAACCAATTTGAGATTAAGAGGAACTAATCTGATGGGAGAATTAGAAGGTGCTAAATTTTTATATTTAAAATGTGCTATGTTCTTTTGAAAATTTTATACAATAAAAAATATGAAAAGTATTACTCATTTTAAAAATTATATATGGAAAAAACAAAAAAAATACACCAAACTATCAACAATAACTATTCCTGGGTCCATAAGTTATGGATGGGATTTTTGTTCTTTACTGTTTTCTGCATTTCAATGATCTATAATAGCAATTTTCAGCTGGTATGCCATGGCAGGCATATGAGTGTGCCACAAGAATTTTTAAAACATGCAATACCTGACTAGTCAGGGCACTGACTTCTTTTCCCTTAGATTGTTAAATAAAAAAGGCCAACAGCCAACACAACAATAGCCTTCCGGTGTGAGTGAATCAAAATTATACCCTTTTGGGTCAGATCAGCAAAAAATATATTTTTTGGTGTACACAGAATTTTAGTAGTTTATGTGTGCCATGAGATGAAAATGGTTGAAAATTGCTGATCTATATAAGAGTCTATTGCTTTTATAATCAGATAAAAGTTACTGTTTATCTATTTTTAAAATAACATACCCTGGTAATTTTGCTTTGGGATTTTGCAAAGTATTTTTTCTGGGTTCGAGCCAAGAGTTCTTGTCCACCTGCTATCGCCAATATTATGGCATCAGCCATGCGGTTATCATGTAAACAAAGGTCAACAGCACTCTCAAAGTTACCAGTCAGCAAAGCCTGAGTAATTAAACCATCAATATCTGCAATAAAGAAATAAAACACCCAAGTTAAAGAAATATCTTTCTAACAAGGAAAAATACGACACATATCAACCTCTACATGCACACACACAGGAGTAAAAAATGCTAATTTCTGAATATTACTGGTGATTAATTTCTAACACAAGCGGTTGTGATCTATGGAAATATACCAAGAGCATGTAAGTTAAATCAGTTAAGATAACACATTTTCCAGATTTCTTAACCTGGAGTAATAAATATCATTCTATAGTTTCTATCACATAGGTGTCAGAACACTCTACCATTTCTAAGGCATAATTACACATATAAATGATACTGGGTGCTTTTTTTCAACCCTCCATCACCTGTGACAAAACATTTCTAACTTAAACTCAAGAACTATTTGCTTTCAAATGGTTAAAAAAAATTAGAAGTTAAAACCAATGGTACTTACCCCCACTGATGGAGATGTTAAATGGTCCTCCAACTGAAGGTAGAAATTCAGATTCTTGTTTTTCCTCTTTAATGTGCTAAAGAGATAAAAAGGGCAACAATTTACGAGAATGAAATTGTGGAACAATTTTCTGGCAAAACAAAATTTATATATGATTATTAACCTATTGACTGGATGACATGCCAAGTTATTCCAGAAAAGTGCTCAGATCCAAGTTTACACTTAATATCTATGACTTCCCTATGGATTAACTCCTATTGTACAATCACAAATAAAAATCCAAGATCATCAGAAGTAATGTTAAATAAACTGAAGTATACAGATCCATTGTTGGTAGCTCAAAAGTAACTGAAGCTGACGAATTTTTGTTTTCTTAGGTACCTTGACAAGGAGTAGCTTGAAATATACAAAATAATGTTTTTAATCAGACTAACTTAGATTTCAAAACAAACCTGCTTCTACACATCTAAAATTTTCTGTCTACTAGTTTTAGCTATAGGATCTTTTTGTTTTTATTGAATAAGTCATGGGAAAAATCATCTGCTGTCCTTACATAAATGAAATATAAACAGATTATTTATGAATAGATTTTGTGTTCTCTTCAATTAGTCATTCCCAGAATAGATTAGTCTGGTAAAAATATATACACTGCTATAAATTTCGGAGATATGTGTAAGACTGAGTAAATATAAATTCAATATTTTTTTCTTTAGGAGAAAAGTATATAATAGAGGCATATTGCTGGCAAATACTTTATGATTTTTTTAAAATATATTTTTATTGATTTCACAAAGAAAGGGAGAGGGAGAGAGAGATAGAAGCATCAATGATGAGAGAAAATCATTGATCAGCTGCCTCCTGCACGCCCCACATTGGGGATCGAGCCTGCAACCAAGGCATGTGCCCTTGACCGGAAATGAACCTGGGACCCTTCAGTCTGCAGGCCAACACTCTATCCACTGAGCCAAACCAGCTAGGGCTTTGACAGGGGGAGGGGGAGCACATACAGAGAAGAGCCTTTTCTTCTATATATAAAAATTCAAAAGAAGACAAAAAATAAAATATATCAGAGATGACAGAAAATTTTCAAGAAAAGCACAGATGAGATAGAAGACATCTTCTGTGCTTGTCAGATCTGCACAACTGAATGTAAAAGCACCTAATATATTCAAAGTCAGGGACATTTTTGGATTGGGTAATTTTAGTGCAGAGCACAGCATATGTAAATAATGCTTAATTAGTTAATATGGACTATTACAGGGGAATAACTATAACCTTAATTCTTTGCCCAATTAAAGAGAAACATTTCAACTCAAATAAAATAATCAGAACTTGTTATTCACATTAAGGAATAAATCAGACACTGATCTGATTATGTTCACTAACAAACGCACCAAAACAGTATTTTTTTATTTTAACTCACAATTTTTCAAATTTGCCTTCTAAAAAAAATTCATAAACCTTTATGAACTTCTGAAATATATATAAGGCAAAAAATGTACCATTTATTACATGTTGAGTATCTTCAATGTGTAATCTACTATGTTTGATAAATAGCATCATCAAAATAAAGGGGAAGATTTTATTTCCCTACAATTTTTTCAAATACTCTGAAAGTATACATACACTGATGACTACTGTTCTATTAAATACATATTATTCTCACCTATTAGTTCATGAGTATATCTCCAAATGATCTTCTATTTAATAATAGATAGTTAATCTAGTTATACATAAATGGAAGAACATTTCTTTAATGTACCCTACAATTTTGTCTAGGTATTCCCAAAATTAGTTCAAATTTTTGTAAGATTTTAGACATGATCCTTTATTCTCAAGTTAAATAAATGCTATTACTTCCAAGAAAAATGTTTTTTTATTATCATCTTGTAGTAGTCTAAATTTATTGATGAATTATGTTTATAACTTAGTAAAAGTTAGTAAGAAACATTCCATAGTCAGGATAGCCCCTTAATACAAAGAACAATAAAAAAGTCAAAGATGAGAAAAAAGAACTTGTTAATTATCTAAGATGAAATATAATTTAAAAGAAAAGTAATTATAGCATTATTTATTAGTTTAAAAAAACAGAAAATTAAAAGGAAAAAAATTAATGGTACAACTCTTGTGTTCAAGGACTCTTTTAAACTACTGTAAAAATTGTCACCTACAATTCAGAATACATTTACAGTAAATCATGACAGTTTATTTAATGAAATACCCTTTACTTGAACTCAAAGTTCAAGAGACTAATTCAGAAGTTTACATCACTGGTAGTGGGTCCTAAATATTAATATGCCAAGAAAAAAACATCAACTTTACATACAATGCTCTGAAGATTTCTGAATAAAATCTCTTTTCAGGTTGACATCATATCCATATGACCAAATTAAGTCAACCTCACATCAACTGTTCATTTTAAACCATATAATTCAGAAGCCAGGTCAGAGAATTAAAGATTTCAGAGATGATACTTCCGTCAAACTAGTAAACAGACTCCTACCTTAAACATCTCTAAGAAAACAACATACTCCATCTTTACTTTGGAATAAGTAGTTAAGAAAAATGTCCATATTTCAATGTGAGATAAACAAATAGCACATATTTTTCCAATGTAACTAAAAATGAAAATAATAATAAGTACCTCTCCCAAGAGCTGCTCTTCAGCAGCGGGGCTCTCCTCCCCATCACTCTGTGCTACTTGGTCAGAGTCTTTAAGAGCCTTTAGTACACAAAACAATTGCAGAGGAAGTTGAAGAATGTAGCATTAAAAGGTTATTAGTGAACAAGGAAGACAAACGACCCAATAAACAACATTCAGAGCTAGTTTAATCATAAGAAGCAATACTAAGTAAATTTATTTGAGAAACACCATTAGAGGAAAAGCAAAAAGCCATTACAGCTGAGACCTTCCCTTTCTTTCCTACTAAATGCCCCCTTAGCATCAAAGAACTTAACCTTAAGTATGTGAGCAGTCGTTTAGTTTTTCCTCTTTTGTGAAATTCATATACTGTCAAGAGCAAGGAATGATTGACCAGCTACTAGTAAATAAGGAATGCTCTACCAGCTACTAGTAAATAAGAATTGCTCTACCAGCTAAATTTATGTTAACATGAGAATTTATTCACTTATTAAAATATCTACAATCAGCATTTATTTTCACAACATAAAGCAATAAAACAGACAAATTTCTTAAATTACATTTCCTTCTTTGTCATGTCCTAAACCAACATTTTAGAAGGTAGCTATTTTTAAAGGCCTTCTTACCACATTGGGTCCATCCACTTTGTTCAAGGCCAAAGCAATCTGAAATAAAAACAACAACTCACCTACTAAATGGAATTCTATTTTAAGATACATAGCAAACGTTCACCTCTTACTCCATTCTCATTGGCAAAAATCCACAAAAGTTCAGATCAGGAACAGTATGTATAAGAAAAGAATAAAATCTCTGCAGAACTGATTCTCAATGGTTCTAGTTTCAATCACAAGGAGTTCCACTGCTCACACATCACCTCACTCAATGACAAAGCTAACTTCAAAATAAGCATGTTTTCTTTTACTTTGTTTTAAATAAAATAACTATAACTATTTGTAAAAAACATTTCTTCAGGTACTCACTCTGGAAAGAACTGCTATAAGCAGTATTTTGACAATCAAATTCTATTTCCTTAGTTTTTGCTATCTGGTATGCAGTAACATTTTCATATCAATCTGTTAAAAACCTAAAGAAGTTAAAGCATCAAGAAGAGTAGACAAATAATAAATATAAAAAATCTAAAGGAGTGATCAAAGACACACAGCCAGTGGGGCTGTGATGTGACCCCAAGACTGACAGCATGTGTTCAACATGCCTAGTATGCAGTATCCAACCTGTACCACGTATGTGACAACCCTACAATGCTATAGAAAACTTTAATCATTTTCAAAGAATGACAAGGGTTAATATAAATTACACAAAGAATCTATAATATGTCCTTCAAGGTTTCCAAAGTCAGAGTGTTTCTACTCCTGTTCATGCCAACACTGTGGAATAATAATTAAGCCCCTCTTAGAGAAGAAAACTGTAAAACTGGAATACAACTTCCTTTTTAAAAGGGAATCTTAAAAAAATTAAACTATTAAGCAAATCTCTTGGACTTTTTGTTTATTCAGCTTGAGTGCAATAAATCGCCCTTGTTCTAGAATATTTACTAGTTGCTTGTTAGATGGAACAACAACTCAACACACAGTTTGGAAATTGTGGGCTAAAGGCATGAACAACTAGAGTGGAAAATTGTGATAGCTTGAAATAGTACCCTATTTTTTCATCACTTAAGTTGTAGTGAATGTGGGGTGATCTCTAACGGTTTCCCTCTCTCTCTCCCTCAAAGCTACTGGTTACACACCCTCCTAAAAATCTGTGTTATTTCCAGTGCTTGAGGTTCACAGCCTCTTTTTTTAAAAATATTTTTTTATTGACCTCAGAGAAGAAGGGAGAGGGGGAGAGAGATGGAAACATCAATGATGACAATCATTGATCGGCTGCCTCCTGCATGCCCCCCAGTAGGGATCGAGCCTGCAACCTGGGCATGTGCCCTTGACCAGAATCAAACCTGGGACCCTTCAGTTCACAGGCTGACGCTCTATCCACTGAGCCAAACCAGTGGGCAGTTCACAGCCTCTTATCATTCAAAGCCCAATCCTTCTTGACATGGCTCTTTAAATTGAAGGTGGTTCTGGTAGCTTCAAAATCCAGGTATAGAGTGGAATTCCACATTTAACAATAGTACTCAAAGCTTAGGCAACCAAAAACAAATTCTTATAAATATTTATTGAATGAGATTGTCTGTGTAGAACTTTATTTTTAATGTTTTTATTGATTTTTAGAATAAGAGAAAGGGAGAGGGATAGAGTAATAGAAACATCAATGAAAGAGCAACATCATCAATGGGCTGCCTCTTACATGTACCCCCACTGGGCCACACTGTCCAGGCTAGAACTTTATTTTTAAAAACCTATTCTACATAAAGATTTTACTTGTGTAAGAACAACCTTTTCACTTTTCCAAAAGTTTACCTTTTTTCCTAGGTCTTCTTTACTGTATCCTAGAAGTTGAAGGTATTTTCCACGAGAATCATCTTCAAAGTTTACCTTTAAAAAAAGACATATTCTTGAAACAAAGACCTGCATATAAAGGCCTAATTTTTAATTAATTGATCAAGTTTCATGTAGAATTATTAAAAATATCTAACATCTACTATATCAACTGGAAGGTTCACTTTAAGAAAGAATCCAAACAATAGTTTTTTTTAAATATAATTTTTTTAATAATAAGAATACTTCTAATTATCCTGGTTGAATAAAGCTTACTTTTAAAACTACAATTTTTATAAATATAAACTAACTCATGTCCAAAGGCTCTATGAATGCAAAAGTCACACTATGAGGAACATTCAGCATCCTAAAACTCTTTCCCAAAATTAATACTTGATAAAAAATATATAAAGATAAATTATAATTTTAGAATTTTACCATATTGATTCAAGATCTCTTTACTTTGGAAAATTCATTACCAAGAATAGACATTCCAGTGGAGGTAAATGACCAACCAGAAAATTCTATTTGTTATTCTACTGTCATAAATCAACTCAGTAAAAAGGATGAGAAATGCCTCCAACCTCTCTCCCCTATGTCTCTTCTGTCTTTTCCTATTTTCCTTAACTGGATCTATCACAAAAAATAAATGTTCTATTTTTTATTATACTTACGTTTTTTAGTATACTAAGTTCTATGTTCTAATTTTAAAACAGGTCTTGTGAATATTATGTCTTTCTCACTTAAGTTAATCTATTATATAGTTTTTTACTTACTAAAAAAAGTACTTCATATTAGGCTTTTCAAAAAAGAGAAGGGGAAAAAGAGAAGGAAGAACTCTTGACATAAAAAGTTAGGTCATGTGCTCTTCATAAGGATTCCTTAATTTCATCACATTCTTCTAATTGTTTCTTTAATAGGAAGACAGATTTAGAATATAATGGGAGTAGTTAAATTTGCAAGTAATGAAATAAAATTGTTTTAATTCCAACTTTACCTTCAAAAAGGACCACACATTTTTTTCAAAATCCGACTGAGAAGCATCAATTTTTTTCTGACAATAATTGACAAAGCCTTGTGATTGCACAACCTTCTGAAGTTGGTCTGATCGGCTGAGGAATTCCTTTTCAGTTACAACCTGACTAATGAATACGTGCTGCTGTAGCTCAGCTCCCTGCTGAGACTGTACTTTGACATTCTCAAAGGTGACCAGTTTGCCTCCAAACTATAAAAGAACAAACAAACAAAATCAGTTTGAACCACAAAGATGTGGCCAGAAAACATGCTATTATAAACATGCTAACAGAAAGAACTGTGACCTAAATAAATACATATCCCTTTGGATAAAGTTAGTTGACACACTCTTCCATACCCCACAATTTGACCCTGTCTTCAATTATTCCTCTTCACAAAACCCACCTTCTAGATAAAAATGACTACTTATTGTGCCCCACAATTTCTCACCTACTTGATTTTAATAACTTCCACATGCTCAATGCTACTTCCCTTCAAGACCCAGGCAATGTCACTCCTTCCATCCCAGATGTCTTCAGCGTATTATATATCTCTTTTGATTCAACTATTCTCTCTTTTTTTTAAATAAATCTTTATTGTTCAGATTATTACAGGTGTTCCTCTTTTTTCCCCCCCATACTTCCCTCCACCTGATTCCCCACCCCACCCATGCCCTCATCCCCCACCACTGTCTTTATCCATAGGTGTAAGACCTTTGTCCAATCTCTTCTCACACCCTTCAGACCCCTTTCCCCCTGAGAGTTGTCAGTCCACTCCCTTTCTATGTCCCTGATTCCATTATATTAACCAGTCCATTCTGTTCTTCAGACTTTTTATTCACTTGCTTTTTAGATTCACTCGTTGGTAGGTATGTATTTGATGTCTTTTTGTTGTTCATAATTTTTATCTTTACCCCCTTCCTCTTCTTCCTCTTCTTAAAGAATACCCTTCAGCATTTCATGTAATCCTGGTTTGGTGGTGATGAACTCCTTTAGCTTTTTCTTATCTGTGAAGCTCTTTATCCGACCTTCAATTCTGAATGATAGCTTTGCTGGGTAGAGTAATGTTGGTTGTAGGTTCTTGCCGTTCATCCACTCCCGTCTGGCCTGCATAGTTTCTGTTGAGAAATCGGCTAACAGTCGTATGGGTACTCCCTTGCAGGTAACTAACTTTTTCTCTTGCTGCTTTCAAGATTCTCTCTTTGTCTTTTGCCCTTGGCATTTTGATTATGATGTGTCTTGGTGTAGTCCTCTTTGGATTCCTCTTGTTTGGGGTTCTGTACACTTCCTGAACCTGTAAGTCTATTTCTTTCACCAGGTGGGGAAAGTTTTCTGTCATTATTTCTTCTAATAGGTTTTCAATATTCTGCTCTCTCTCTTCTTCTGGCACCCCAAAAATTCGGATGTTGGTACACTTAAAGTTGTCCCAGAGGCTCCTTACATTATCTTCATATTTTTAGATCTTTTTTTCTTTTTGGTTGGGTGTTTTTGGTTTCCTCATATTTTTTGTTTTCTCTGGTTGGGTGTTTTTTGTTTCCTCATATTTCAGATCTTTGGTTTGTTTCTTGGGGTACGTTGATCTACAGTTGAATTTCTGTATATTCTTTATTTCAGACAGTGTATGCTTAATTTCTGACTGGTCCTTTTCCATTATTTTGACATTCTCATTGAGGTCCTTGAAGTCCTCATCAAGTTTCTCCACAGTTTTTAGAAGATTCTTGAGTAACCTTATAAATGTGGTTTTGAACTCTATATCGTCCCGTAACTTACTTTCCTCCATTTCTTTGATTCATGACATGTTTCTGTGCCTCCGCATTTTGGCTGCTTCCCTGTGTTGATGGAGCGGCTTTGTGTTGTAGGTGACCTATAGGGCCAGTAGCTCAGCCTCCCCAATCACCTGAGGTGGACGGACTTGGTGCACCCCTTTATGAGCTGAGTGCAAAGTCTTGGTGTAGTTAAGCCTTGGTTGCTGTTGGTACACTGGGAGGAATTGTCCTCCAGACCAATTGGCTGTAGGGACCCGCTGTATTTATAACTGCTGCGCTGGAGACACACTTCTGGTGCAGGACTTGTTTCAATGGGGCTTTGGTGCTCTCTGAGTCCGCCTCCTGACTGTGTCACTTATGGATGTGAGGAGTTGAGGTCTGTGTCTCACACTGACCACTAGGTTCACTGGCTTCTGGATCTCCAATGGGGTGCAGGTCAGCTACTGTCTGAGGCCACCCTGTAGGAGCTACAGGAGAATTCCAGTCTTCTCCTCCCTGCTTGGGATTTGGAGATTTTGGAGCTGTCTGAACTGGTTGCTAGGTTAGGTGGCACTCCATTCATATGCAAAAGCCGCTGCTTGGAGCTTGGGTGAGTTTGAAGGTTGTGCGGGGCGGGATCTCAGGGCGTCACTAGGCTAGGGCGTGGCAAACAGCAATGGCTGGGAGCCAGCCTTCCCACGTCTCGCGCCCCAGCACCACAAACAACCACTCCTCCGCACAGTTCTGCAAGCAAGCCACCCTCACTTTCCAACCTGATGGCAAACAGTCCAGAGACAGAGAGGCATCGAGGATGCTTCTCCCTGTAGGAGTCTGGGTCCCCCGTGTTTCCCCTTCGGTTTGAAGAAAGCAACGCCTGCTGCCAGCTGGGATCCGCCTCCAGCCCGTATCTCTCTCGCGCACGCCCTGGTACCTCAGTTTTTCAGCGTTTGTGTCCTGAACGCTCCTCTCTGTTTCCGTCTAGTTGTAGAGCCTCCTTTCAGTCAGCCCTCCCATGGCTCTGGGTGATAGAGGCTCTGTCCTTTAGTTGTAGCTCTGAAATTGTTGTGCACTGCCGCAGATTAGGTGTTCACCTACGCCGCCATTTTGGGTTCTCCCTCAACTATTCTCTTTTGATTCAACTATTAGTAATATGTATTTGTTTCAGACGCTGTTCTATAGTTTTAGAGGATGGCAGAATAGGCCACTCTTGCAAAATATACCATTTGACATAATGATAATTTTAAGCTAATGAATACTTGAAAACGAGCAGGAACAAGGCACTCTGACCTTTTCTTTTCTTCCTGAAAGTAGGAGATGAAACTCCCATATGAGAGCTGCTCTCCCAATACCAAGAGTAAAGAAACATTCTTAAAACCAGAGATGAGAGTTAAGACAGAGAAATCTGTACAAACAGTTGTTAAATAACAATTATCTCCCTTTAGTCTCTTTCTATATTTTTACTTTTCTACAACTGCCATCTGTTCAACCTAGTACATAAGCACTCAGGCTTTGCCACTTTTTTGAGTCTTCATTTTCCTATGGAACTTCCATGTACATGTAAAAATCTGTATGCTTTTCTTTTATTCTATCCTATGTCAATTTAATTCTTAGGCCAGGCTGAAAAACCTAGGAGGGTAAATGCAAAGTTTTGTCTTCTCTATATTTACAAGGAAGGCTCTGTGTCTACTTTATTCTTTTATTACCTAAAGTACCCAATATCTGCCTTGTATATAGCAAATAGACAGTTAATATCTAATTAATGTACTCATAAAAAATAAACATAGGTAAAGAAGAAAATACAGGACCAAATTTGGTTCTTTATACTCAGTACTTTTTATACAAGGATTATGATCTTTACACCAACTAATCTTTTCTTTTTTAAAATATTTTATTTATTTTAGAAAGAGGAAGGGGGAGAGAGAGAGAAATAAAGAGAACAGCAATGTGAGAAAAACATTGACTGGCTGCCTCCTGCATGCAGCCCAACCAGGGATCGAACCAGAAACCTGGATATGTACACCCTGACCGGGAATGGAACCCGCCACTTTTTGGTATACGGATGATGCTCCATTGAACTGAGCCACACCAGCCAGGACTACACAACTTATCTTATTAAATATTTAATATAATAAAAGTGTTTGTTATGTCAAGCATAATAGGAAATACCAAGACATAAAACATAAGCCACTATCCTTAAGAAACTAATATGAAAATAAAAATGGATACAAGCACAGATAAGACCATGATATGGAACTTCACAGAAGGGCAAAAAGCATTGCGTTTTCTCAAGTTTTAGGAAAGTTTGAGAAAACTGCACCCAAAAGCAAGACCTAAACTGAATTTAACAGGATGATTAGGTTTATTTATTTAATTGGTTCTATGTATTATCATTATAATACTACATTATAAGAATGTAAATGCTGTTTGGTAGCCATCAGTTTTTTAAATCATCCAAAACAAATACAGAAAACTTAAATATCGCTACTGACGATAATAAAAATATTTTAACAATCTCAGTAATGTAATTTATAAAAATTGAAAAAAAAAATTGGAAAGGTTAAAAATAGAAAGTATAGCCCTGGCTGGGTAGATCAGTTGTTTAGAGCATCATCCCGATATACCTGGGGTTGATCCCTAGTCAGGGCACATACAAGAATCAAAGAATGAATGCATCAATAAGTGGAACAACAAATGTCTCCCTCCCTCCCTCTCTCTCTACCCTAAGCTCCAAGGGAAGAAGAGAAGAAAGAACACAACCTCCTCCAAAAAATCTCCTAAAAAAAAAACCCACAAAAGGAATGAAAGAGGAGATATAGAAAGAAGACAAGTTTAAAAAGGTGAAGGGAGAGATTGTTGTTGTACAACAATATAAATGTAGTTAATGCCACTGAACTGTTATGTTTTAAAATGGTCAAAATAGCCCTAAGCAATTTGGCTCAGTAGTTGAGCATCAACCTAAGAACCAGGAGCTCATAGTTTATCAGTCAGGGCACATGGCCAGGTTGCTGGCTCAATCCCCACCCAGCAGGGGGCATGCAGGAGGCAGCCGATCAATGATTCTTTCATCAATGTTGTTTTTATCTCTCACTCCCTCTCCCATCCCCTCTAAAATCAATAAAAATCTTAAAAAGAAAAAGGAAGAAAAGAAAAGAAAAGAAGAGAAGAGAAAAGAAAAGAAGAGAAAAGAAAAGGGAGTAGATCCCACTTTTCCTGAGAAGCCATTTTAAATGAAGAAAAAGTCACAGACATATTTCAAACTCAATCTTCTTCCAGCAGAGTGATTCTACAATAACACTTTTCTATGATAAGTCCTTTGTGATTATGGACCATAAAAGCAAATCCACCTACTGAAAAGGAAGCACCAATAGGCCTTCGGATCCATTTGGGTGGCTTCTTCAGAGGCAACACTATACTATGCTGAGCAGCCTGCTGAGGAATTTGTAATGGAGGAAGGGGCTGTCCTGTGCCAAAGGGGTCAAGATTTCCAAAAGATGATGAAAGCTAAAAAAATAAAAAATAATAATCATCATCATAATAATGTGAACATTTCTAACTTATACAAGACATGTTTCCAAGTTATATCCAAGAATTCTTTTATCTCAGTTATCCAATTAATCAGTATTATTGATCAGTAACATCATTTTTAAACTAATTACACAGTAAGATAAAAAACCTCAACATTTCCTATTACCTTGTCAGCTTGTTTCTGTCTCAAACCATCTGTACTCCCTCCCATGATAGAGTACACACTGATACGCCCATCAAAGGAAGCAGCTGACAAGACAGCAGGATTTCTGGGACACCACTGAATATCAAAGCACCACTGTGTGTTGGTGGGAAGTTCATATAAGACCTAGACAGAAGTCAGAAAATGGTATACAGTCACTTTATAGCCAAAATACCTGAATTAATATGATCAACAAGTACAGCTTAAACAATTTTTTTAGAAAGTGTCTTTAGCCAAGAAAAAAAAGTATAAGAATTTCTTTAAAAGTACAAGAAAGTCCATTATGATAGCCTATTACGATAAAAAAGGAATGCTACTCAAAATTTCAACCAGATTTGGAATAAGCACATCTTAAAAACTGAAGTTTTTATTGAAATATTAGTAGAAGCATCTGAAACACCAGAACACTCTATTAGAGTTAGCTTATTAGGCTCTAAAAGATCACTAGTGTGTTATGCAACTGGTTTTGCTTACTAAGATCTAAACAACCATATTTAGACTATTTGAAGACCAAAATTAAAAAATAATATTGAGAAGGAAGAATTCACTGAAAATTTGGCTTTTGGTCAAAGCGAGAAAACAAGTACACATCATTCTTATTACAGTAAAATCAAAACAGAATTCAGCATAAACAGTTTTTCAGAAGGAAAAGAATATTGAATTATTATAAAAATGTCTAATATAAAACCTTTACAATGCAATAACTGTTGCTAACTCAAAATTAGTGTGATAGTAATTGATGCTCTTCAAAGAGCATCGGTTTTGTGGCATTAAGAAAGGGAATGAGGAGTTATTGTTTAATGGGTACAGAGTATCAGTCTGAGAAGATGAAAAAGTTCTGGATATAGATGGTGGTGATAGTGGTTCAACAATGTATACAGAACTGTATACCTAAAAAGATAAGTGCTATGTGTATTTTACTGCAATAAAAGAATAGGTATACTATGAATCTTTCAAAAGAAAAAGAAATAAAATTAGCTTAACTTTGGCTTATGTAACATTTAAAATATTTTATTTTATAAGAAAACAGAATTAAGTGAAAAGGTATTTTAGCCTGCTTGTCTTTCATGCTTAAATTGATTGATAAGATTCAAAGTTTCATGATATTTCAATGACCTGTGTATTTTTAATTTCCCTTTAAATAAAAAAATCTACTACACTGTTTCAGAATTCATGAAATGTTTATCACTTCAAAGTCTGATAAGCACACAAATTAGTCATATGCAAAAATTTCATTTTATCAATTTACATAATTAAGAAAATTAGAACAATAATTTCTATGAATTTTGAACTCACTGGGAAGGCACAGTGTAAAAGGCAAGATTTTTATTATTTGGTGTACAAATCATATAATACTAGGGGCCGGGTGCATGAAGATTTGTGCACGGGGGTGGGTCCCTCAGCCCGACCTGCACCCTCTACAATCTGGGAGCCCTCAGGGGAGCCCTCTCCAATCTGGGCGTTTCTGTCTTTGCAATCAATCATATGAGCGAATTGTCTGAGACCCCAACCCAGTTTGGTTTGTTGATCACAGAATAATAGAGGCATTTTTAGGTTATCTTCCCTTTAATTTTTCCTAGACACTCTGATTTTACTTATGTCTCTCACCTTTGCTTTCCCTCTATCCCCCACTGCAACAGTAACTTGCTCTAGGCTCACTTTGCTCTAGTGTCTAGGAGATCAGTCTGCCACCAGAACTATGATTCCCAGAATTCCTGGTGCTCCCCGCACTCTGGGTTTTCCCTTCCTGCTCTGTCTCCGTCCCACAGCCTCCCACTCTGCCAAGTCCTCCAAACTGCCAGTTCTCCCTCTCTGCTCTCCATCTGGTAGCTTGGGGAGCCAAGTTCCCCAAGCCGCTCCACTCTCTGCTGGTGCTCCTGCTCTGATCTCCACCCGGCACCTGTGTATGTAAATTAACTGGCCATCTTCGTTGGGTTAATTTGCATACCCACTCCTGATTGGCTGGTGAGCATAGTGGAGGTATGGTCAATTTACATGTTTCTCTTTTATTATATAGGATAAGGCGAAACTTACTATTTTAAGTTTTTTCTCTGTCTCTCCTAACTTTAATGTTTCTACATTCTTACAGACATCACTCCATTTGAAAACTTTAAATCACAAATCAAGTAACAGAAGTACTTGTTTTAATATTATAGATTAAAAACTATTGAAGATACTTTTTATTTTTACTAGTATTCCATCTGGGTAACTAGCAAAGTACTTGTAATAATCTATTTTAATTTTTAAAAAGTAGAATTTATAAAAACTATAATTAAAATTTGCAATCTCTTGTCCAACACTGAAAGAAAGGAGAACCATTCAATTATTAGAAATAATAAAAATAATAGTTAAAAGAAAATTTTAGTATATAAAGCAAAGCAAATAAAATTAGTTATACAATATTTACATTTAATAAGGTAAAATGTCCTACATCTAAATTTCTATAGGTAAAACATATGATAAATTTATATTACAAAGTATTATATTCTTGCTGTATAATTCACAAAAGAGAATCAAAACCCATTTCTACTGATTTCCAGAAGTCAAAGAGAATCTTCAGGAATGGTAGAACAGGAAAAAGACCCAACCCTTGAACACTCCTACTCTGAAGGCACTGATTTACAGAAACCACATGTTAAATAAATCAGTCCAAGTATTTCTGAGTCTAGGTAAAACACCTTTTATTGTAAATGGGGGGTAGGGTATGATTACTAGTTTCAAATATACTATTTCAATGACTAATTTTCCCAGATGATACAACTGAGCTTAATGTTCCTGATAAAAATTTCCAATAGATTAACATTTCACACATACCCCCATCTACTTTCACATGTCCTTAATTGTAATAACGCATTAAAAGAATCCATATGAAAAATTTCTTATTCAGGTAGAGATAAAATATTATGATAGCTATAAGTCTATGAAATGTTTCCTCTCCATACCTCTCCTGTGTTTGGGTTGGAGCAGAGAATCTTAGCATCTTTTCCACAGCTCAGTAACAATTCAGGATCTGCCATGCTCCAAGCAATTGCCAAAATTCCCCTTATAAAAAACACAAAGAAATGAAAAAAATTTTAATCTTGAAAAAACCAAATCTCCAAATTATTTCTGTGTAAGCTTTAAAGACACACACCGCTAACAAAAATATAATTTCATATAATCTACCTGGAAAGCAATTTAGTGATGCATATGCTCTTTGATCATCACAAAGATATATACTAGTAATACAATGTGCAGAGTATAATAGCAAAAAATAAAAACAAATGCCCAACATGAACTGTGTAATAATAAATTACAGATCTTTATTTATTTATTTTTTTTATTGAGGTATTATATGTGTACATATCTTACCATTACCCCCCCACCCCACACCCATACATGCCCTCACCCCCCCCCCCCGAGTTTTGCGTCCATTGTTTATGCTTATATGCATGCATACAAGTCCTTCGTTTGATTTCTTATCTCCCCCACCTCTCCCTAACTTTCCCCCTGAAATTACAGATCTTAAGATGAGAAAATGTGTAGTTAAAAATTCTGTTGTAGAAATCCATTTATTACTATTAAATGGTGTTCATAATTAATGAAAAAAGGTTAACTATGCACATAAATTCATATAACATGTAATCACATTAAATATTTACACATCGAAGTTATGTATATGTAAATAAATACAGATATGCACAACAAAATGTTTTACTTACAAGTAGGTAGGAAATATAACTATTTCACATTTTCTTCTTTTTGTCTACATTTTCTAGCTTTTGTTATCAGAGAAGTTCTAGCATAGGAAATATTTTTTATTAAAAGATTTAAAAATTTGTCTCATAAAGTATTACAGATCCAAATGCCAAAGATCTAATTCTAGTTATTTTTTGTGTTATAACTTTTTATTTTTATCCTAAGTATAACAAAAGTAAAACTATTAAAAGTGTGTCTTTTCTATATTCATACCTTTTTTGTTTAGAAATGGAAGGAAAGTAAACATTATCATACCATGAATACTAGAAACTAAAATTTAAATACCAGATACTAAAAAATATTAGATACTAGAAAAATACTAGAAACTAGAAATATATTTGCCTATTTCTTAAAACAAAAACCATACAAATTAATATCCCTCAATTCTCCTGAAAACATCACAGTAGCTAAGCCAATGAGGTGATTTCTTTCCCCAAAAGTTGTTTTTAATTTTATATTTCTTACAATTTAAGTCATCTCAGAATCAGGAAAGTATGGTACAGGACCCAAATTGTTCATGACTTTTGTTTCCAATAGTTTATTTTTTTAAAGTTAAAATCTTTATAAAAGTTATAAGCACAGTGTGATATACACCCTAATACTTCTCACCTAGATTCACTGATGTGGCCACATTTACTTAATGTCTTTCTCTCTCTGATTATTTGAGGTTAGTTGCCGATATCATGACATCTTATCTTTACACTTATCTCCTGGGATAAGAACATTCTCCTATATGACTACAATACAAATACATACTGAAAATACTTATTATTTATATGTAATACTTTAAAATAATATAGTTCATATTCAAATTTCCTCAATAATGTATTTTGTAACTGCCTTCCCCCTTTATAATTCAATCATACATGTCAAGAATGCTTTTTTTAAAATCCATATATTTAATATCACATTTTAAAGAACATTTAGGTTTTAAATTTTTTTTTTTTAAATCACAGAATGTTGGATTGGAAATAACCCTAAAAATCATCTAACCAAACTGTTGCATTTATTACAGAGAGAGAAAATTGAGAATTAGAGAGATTAATTTTCTCCTGGCACCTGGTATGGATTTATGCCTTGCTAAATTATGACCATTCCTAAGTCAGTATAATGTAGTGTTAAGGGTATGAACTCTGATGCCCTGGCTGGTGTGGCTCAGTTGGTTGGGCATCATCCCGTGCACCAAAAGGTCACCAGTTCAATTCCAGGTCAGGGCACATAACTATGTTGTGGGTTCGATTCCTGGTCAGGGTGCATACAGGAGGCAACCATTTGATGTTTCTCATATCGATGTTTCTCTCTCTCCCTCTCTCTAAAATCAATAAAAACATATTTTTTAAAAAGAGCATGTTTTCTGAGATCAGAATGTTTGGACTGGAAGTCAGTATTTGAGTTATGTGATTCAGGTCAAATTTAAACTCGCTGAGCTTCATTTTCCAATCTGTAAAAGAGGCTAATAGCACTTACACCATAGATTTGTTATGAGGATTAATCAAGCTAATATTTAAAGTGCTTGCATACTTTACATGTCATATAAGTGTTAGTTGTCTTCCCACTACAATGTAAGCTCCCTAAGGGCATACATTTTTGTCTATTATATTACCGAATCCTAACACAGTAGTTGGTACAGAGTATGTGTTCAGTAAGTACGTGTTACATTAATTTTTTATTTATTTAAATAAATCTTTATTGTTCAGATTATTACAATTGTTTCTCCTTCCCCCCCCCCCCATCTCCCCATCACCCGGTTCCCTCCCCACCCCCCCGTTGTCCTTATCCATAGGTGTATGATTTTTGTCCAGTCTCTTCGCATACCCCTCACACAGACACCCCTTTCCCCCTGAGAGTTATCAATCCACTCCCATTCTATGCCTCTGATTCTATTATGTTCACCAGTTTATTCTGTTCCTCAGATTTTGAATTCACTTGATTTTTAGAATCACTTGTTGATAGATATTTGTTGTTCATAATTTTTATCTTTACTTTTTTCTTCTTTTTCCTCTTTTTAAAGAATACCTTTCAGCATTTCATATAATACTGGTTTGGTGGTGATGAACTCCTTTAGCTTTTTCTTATCTGTGAAGCTCTTTATCTGCCCTTCAATTCTGAATGATAACTTTGCTGGGTAGAGTAGTCTTGGTTGTAGGTTCTTGCGATTCATCACTTTGAATATTTCTTGCCATTCCCGTCTGGCCTGCATAGTTTCTGTTGAGAAATCAGCTGACAGTCGTATGGGTGCTCCCTTGTAGGTAACTAACTGTTTTTCTCTTGCTGCTTGTAAGATTCTCTCTTTGTCTTTTGCCCTTGGCATTTTAATTATGATGTGTCTTGGTGTGGTCCTCTTTGGATTGCTCTTGTTTGGGATTCTGTGCGCTTCCTGAGCTTGTATGTCTATTTCTTTCACCAGGTGGGGGAAGTTTTCTGTCATTATTTCTTCAAATAGGTTTTCAGTATCTTGCTCTCTCTCTTCTGGCACCCCCAAAATTCGGATATTGGTACGCTTGAAGCCATCCTGGAGGCTCCTTATGCTATCCTCACACTTTTGGATTCTTCTTTCTTCCCGCCTCCCTGGTTGGGTGTTTTTTTCTTCCTCATATTCCAGATCTTTGGTTTGACTCTTCGGGTGCGGTGGTCTACTCTGTATATTCTTTATTTCAGACAGTGTATGGATAATTTCTGACTGGTCCTTTTCCATTTTTTTGGTATTCTCATTAAGGTCCTTGAAGGTCTCTTCAAGTTTATCAGCGGTTTTTAGAAGATTCTTGAGTAACCTTATAACTATGGTTCTGAACACTGTGTCGTCCATTAGTTTGCTTTCATCTATCTCTCCTACTTGTGACATACTGCGATGTCTCCACGTTTTGGCTGCCTCCCTGTGTTGATGGAGTGGCTTTGTGTGGTCGGTGACCTATAGGGGCCGGTAGCTCAGCTTCCCCTATCACCCTAGGTGGTCGCTCTTGGTACTCCCCTTTACATTAATTTTTTAAAAAAACCTTATCTACATGAGAAAAATATTAAAACTTCTCAAAACCATTCATCTATACTAATAAAAGGTTAATATGCTAATTAGGGCAGATGCCTTCTGGACGACCTTCCGGATGTCCTTCTGGAGAAAGCTGCAAAGGCTGCGAGGGCCGAGGCTAAGACAGCCGCGGGCAGCTGCAAAGGGCCAAGGAGCGTCTGCAAAGGGCCCAGGCTCAGGCAGCCACGAGTGGCTGTGAAGGGCCGAGGTGTGGCTGCAAAGGGCCCAGACTCAGGCTGGCAGTGGCAGCAGCAGCTGGGTAATGGGGGTGGTGCCTTCCCCTGATCCACCAGGTTGCCCCCCCCACAGAGGGAGGCCAGACTATGGCTTAGGCCGGGGGCCAAGGCAGAGGCGGTTAGGGGCTATCAGGTTGTGGAGCAAGTTAGGGGCGATCAGGCCGGCAGGGGGGCAAGGTAGGGGCGATCAGGCCAGCAGGGGAGCAAGTTAGGGGCGATCAGGCCAGCAGGGGGGCAAGGTAGGGGCGATCAGGCCGGCAGGGGGGCAAGGTAGGGGCGATCAGGCCAGCAGGGGGGCAAGATAGGGGCGATCAGGCTGGCAGGCAGAAGGATTAGGGGCGATCAGGCAGGCAGGTAGGCGAGTGGTTAGGAGCCAGCGATCCTGGATTGCAAGAGGGATGTCTGACTGCCGGTTTAGGCCCAATTCCACAGGGATTAATCCTCCTAAACCGGCAGTTGGACATCCCTTGAGGGGTCCCAGATTGGAGAGAGTGCAGGCCAGGCTGAGCCCCCCGCCCCCCCACCCGGTGCATGAATTTCATACACCAGTCTTCTAACATACATGCATGCCTAAGTGACCAAACGACCAAACCATCAAATGACCTGTTGACTGGCTGCTATGACGCACACTGACCACCAGGAGGCAGATGCTCAATGCAGGAGCTGCCCCCTAGTGATCAGTGCGCTCCCACAGCCGGCCAACCTCCCATGGCCAGCCAGCCTCCCGATGGCCCTGATGGGGAAGTAGCCAGCTGGCCAACCTCCTGTGGTCCCTCCTCCGGTTGGCTGGGCCCCAATCAGCCCCGATCACGGACCAAGCCGAAGGACCCCACCTGTGCATGAATTCATGCACCGGGCTTCTAGTTCTTTAATAAAAAGCCAACTGAAGTATAACATTTGAATAGGATTACATTTCGATGGGATTCTTTTCTCCTTTGGAAGGAGCTCAAGGAGAAGTCAAAAACTTTAAGACTTCTTAGCATGCAAATCCACTACATAGGGGGGAAAGGGTTTTAAAGTTTTAGTTTATATATCCCTAAACAGGAAAGAAGAAAAAACACCCAAAAGTTCTTAGAAAATTATGTAACATTAAAAGGGATTTGTTTCTGTTTGAAAACATTAAACAAATACGCATAAACTCCCTGGCTACCTAAATATCAATGATGGGAAATTTGCCAAGTTACTAATTAAATTTAATGTTACTAAAACTAACAAGAGAGCCTGGCTGGTGTGGCCCAGTGGTTGAGCATCAACCTATGAACCAGGAGGTCACAGTTTGATTCCCGGTCAGGGCACATGCCAGGGTCTTGATCCCCAGTGAGGGGTGTGCAGGAGATAGCCGACTGATATTTCTCTCTCATTGATGTTTCTATCTCTCTCCTTCTCCCATCTTCTCTCTAAAATCAATAAAAATATATTTTAAAAAATAAATAAACTAACATGAGAAAATTCTCATATCTTTTTAGCGCATCCACACATTTATTAAAACTGAAAGCAAGCACTAGCTGGTTTGGCTCAATGGATAGAGCATCAGCCTGTGGACCAAAGGGTCCCAGGTTCAATTCCGGACAAGGGCATGTACCTTGGTTGCAGACTCCTCCCCGGCCCAGGCCCTGGTCGGGGTGCATGCAGGAGGCAACCAATCACTGTGTTTCCCTCACTCTTCCATTCTCCCTAAAAATCAATGGAAAAATATCCTTGGGTGAGGATTAATAAAAACAAACAAACAAACAACAACAAAACACCTGAAAGTAAAATGAACCACATACTTTCTCAAGTGTTTCCTTTTAAATTAAAATAAAAAGAAATAAAACAAACTTTTCAATTTTACTTGACATTGAATGTTATGCAAGACTCTTCATAAGTATGATGACCCTAAGAAAGAGCAAATTGTATAAAGTCAAGCGTTGTCCCAAAGTGTTGGGATCTACTGGGATTTTGATCTATTAATTATTACTTGAAATAAGTAGTGGAAAATCCTCTACACATTTTTGTGTTCTTATGATATGATTTGGCTACCATTTTGGGGTACAGAAAATTAGATAACTACTGCTTAAAATAAAAACAAACCAGTTATTTAGACTAACTTTTACAAAAATAGAGACAAAGTAGATTGTCTAGTTTAATAAAAATTATCTGATAAATCCAAGTAGTAAGTAAATATGTTTTTAAAAATAAACAATTATGTTCGTTGAAAGAGCAGCATGATACCTGGCATGGTTTTCCAGGACACGGAGTGGAGTGGAGGCAAAGCGAAGATCCCACACCTGGATCACTGGTAACCTATCATCTTCAGATGCAAGGACCATCTGAGTAGCAACTTCAGGATGCCACGCCAACCCAGAGCAATGCATCTGCAGACAGTTAAGGCTAACATTTTTATCAATCATATTATTTTATGAAAAGCCAAAATGAACTTAAGGAATATGCCTTTGTTGAAACAAACAGTAGAAAACATCAGCTCAGGCTTAGTCTATTTAAAAACACACACAAAATATCTGGGGGGAGGAAGAAGAGGGTATATGAGGGATAAATGGGGATGGAAAAAGACTTGCTATGGGGTGGTGAACACACAATACAATATACAGATGATGTATTATACAACTGTACACTTAAAACCTATATAATTTTATTAACTAATGTCACCCTAATAAACTCAATAAAGTAGTAAACAGACCTCCCAAAATCTAAAATGTATTAAATTTTATTAAACAATCTTGAACAGTAGTCTTAAAAGTAAAAAGTTTAAATGTTTTCAGTTCATCCAGCTATTTGATACATAAAGCCATTCTGGGCCAGAACCTGCTTTGCTGCCAAAAATGTAACTAGGAGGAAGTTTGTTTTGTTTTGTTGGTTTTTTAAATATGTTTTTATTGATTTCAGAGAGAGAAATATCAATGATGAGAGAGAATCATTAACTGGCTGCATCCTGCACCCCCCACACTGGGGATCAAGCCCCAAAACCTAGGTATGTGTCCTGACCAGAAATCAGACCTTGACCTCCTGGTTCTTAGGTCGATGCTCAACCACTGAGCCATGCTGGACAGGCCAGGAGGGAATTTTATACAGATTTAAATTTTAACACTTTCAGAAAAATAAAAATAAAGAGAAAAAAATTTATATATATGTAAAAGGCTAATATGCAAAGTGTCCCTTCAGGAGTTTGATCGGGAGACCGGGAGACCGGCTTGCTATTACCATGAGGCAGCGCAGAACGTAGGAAGGCCCTGGCTGGCCCTGATTGCCAGCCAGGCCTAGGGACCCTACCTGTGCACGAATTTCGTGCACTGGGCCTCTAGTATTTTAATAACAAAAATCCACACCTTTCTTCTATTTTATCAGAAAAATCAAGATAGAATGTCTAAGCAACAACTACCAAATTTTCACATGGGGATAAATTAACATTATTATTGAGAATTACTTGAAAGTTTGGGGATCCTATTAAGTATTTCAGAAGATGACTGAAATGTTTACTGTATGCTTTATTTCAATGAAACTTGTTTTAAAACTTCCAATTCATTGGGAAAAAACAAACCCCTGAAGAAATACTCTTTTAAATAGTTTTTGTTGTTAAAAAATTTTATACGCATTCTCTGATTTAGGCAAAGTTGTTTGGGAAAATGTCAAACCATATAATGTGATTAAAAACAAACTAACAAAACAAGGCCCTAATGGTATCTAAATTATCTTACAGCACATGATAACATCATATTAAGGAATTTGTAAGGTCAAAAATTTAATGTGTTATACAGCAGCATCTAATGGGCAAGTGGAAGAATATTAGCTCACTTTAGCAGTACCTAATAGAAGAGATGAAACCAGGAGTTTGGAAACTACAAGTTCACAGTCATAAAATTAATTGTAGGAAAAATCCTTACACTTTAGAGAAAGGTAAAAATGAATTAAAAAGTTGCTGTATTGCTTTGAAACAGCTAGCAAAGCAAAACACGAAGAATATCATTGAACAAGCCCCCAATCTCTCTCTTTATCATTAATAATATCCAACATGGTTTACCAAGAACTTTATTTTCCCTAAAGAAAAATCCTCTCATTCCCACATGACTGGCCCATGAAAATACAGGATTTGACTTTATAGAAATTTGATTTATTGCCAACTCTGACAAACGATATAGGAATACCTACAGAAGAAATACAACATATTCATTACAAATCAATCATATTCTTACCCTGTTATTATGATCACTGACTTTGATGATAGGTTCATTTTTTCTAAGATCCCAGACAGTGGCCCGGCCACTGGGACTGGCTGATGCTAAAATATGCTGGACTTGTCTATTCCATGCAATGCAGCTGATATCTTCTAGGGGCTAAAAGAAATAAATTATTGAAAATCATTTCTCAATTATAATAAAATTTAACTACAAATTCTGATCCTTCTTTTTAAAAAACAGATAACTTAAAAATCTGATCTGTTCATTCCACAAATTTGCTTTATATTCCTAAGTTCTCAATATATACAATACAGTTTAATATCGTCTCATCCACCAGGCATTTATTAAGCTTCTACTATAAATCAAGCACTGTTTTGTTATTTTGCAAGTGCCATGAGGTAGACGATGGACCACAAAGCAGATGTAGGTCAATATAACAACTAGGCAGAGAAAAAGTTACAGCCTAGACGATGAGAAAAAAGTATCTTTACAAATGGTAGACCATAGGCTATCCTTATGCTACCTCCTCTCAGATTGCCAAAATATTAGGTCCCATTATAAGGCTACTCAAAATGAGTAGTCTATATAATATAAAAACCTCAAAAAGGTGCCCTGGCCAGGTGGTTCAGTTGGTTGGAGCATCATCCCATGTGCCAAAAGGTGGCAGGTTCGATTCCAGTCAGGGCACAAACCTCGGTTGCAGGTTTGATCCCCCATCAGGGTGAGTACAGGAGACAACCGATCGATGTTTCTCTCTCACCTTTCTTGCTCTCTGTGTGTGTCTCTCTCTCCTTCCTCTCTCAAATCAATTATTTTTAAAAAGAAACTAAAAAAAAGAAAGAAACTCAAAGAGGCAGCGGGAGGGCTATTTTCTCAACTTACTAGAAATACATAGTGCAGGGAATAATGCCTTGGATTCATCACACCAATGTAAAACAGATGACAGGCCTAGAATCTGAGGTTCTCCTCTCTAGAATTCAACACTTTTATGAGCCTTTATTAGACTTCAAGCTACTACTCAGCAGGAATGCTAACAAGATAAGTAATACCTTCATGTCTCGTTTCTTTTGTTTTCAGAAGACTTGAATGAATTAAACTTCAAACAATAGTTACCCAGGAGTATGAATGGTTAGAACTACAGCCGGGAGACAATCAGACTTATTTAAGATTAGCCAAGGAAGGTTTTCACTCCTCTAATGGGCCCCATTATAAAACCCTCAAAGCAGTTACAGACGGTGGACCTTTGTCCCTCAGCATCCCTCAAGAATGAGTGAAAATAAGAAAGGGGGTATTTGTTACCCCACAGTAGGCCTATGTGACCTGGTAAACCCCTACCCAACACTAACTATTTATCTTTGAGAACAGGAGGGATGCAGTTAATAGTTCTTTCTCAAGAAAGTATCAGCTAAGACTAAGATAGCCTCCTAAGTGACCTCCAAGGGACCTCAAACCTCATTATAATCTAATCTCCATACTAAATGATATACCCACCAAGGCCATGACAGTTGACAATCACCTTGGCAATGATCAAAAGGAACCATAAAAGGACAAAAAGGTAGAACCCAAATTCCAAAAAAAATTGCCCCCCCCCTTTCTCAGAAAACCATGACTATTCCACTCACCATTTGCATAAAGCTCTCCCTTATCTGCCTAGATCATCCCTTCATTTCTACCCTCCTATATCTATCTACAACTTCTCAACCCCAAGTGGATGAGAAGCTAATCTGTGAGCTATGCTCCCGCTTCTCCATTCTCTGGTCATTGAATCACTAACACTTGCACTGTTAAAAAAAAGAAAAAGAAAGAAATAGGAAAGGGGTTAAGTGTTTCTTTAAAAAAAATGTTTCCTTTCGAATCTATGATTTTTATTCTAAGGTTGGACAGTGTTAAAACACTATATGAGCCGAAACCGGTTTGGCTCAGTGGATAGAGCGTCGGCCTGCGGACTGAAAGGTCCCAGGTTCGATTCCGGTCAAGGGCATGTACCTTGGTTGCGGGCACATCCCCAGTAGGGAGTGTGCAGGAGGCAGCTGATCGATGTTTCTCTCTCATCAGTGTTTCTAACTCTCTATCCCTCTCCCTTCCTCTCTGTAAAAAATCAATAAAATATATTTAAAAAAAACTAAAAAATAAAAAAAACACTATATGATATAAAATACTACATCCTATAAAATACAGTATCTAAAAAAATTATTATGGACTTGTCAATTTCTAAAATCAAACAGTTGCTGGCAGATGGCAGGCACTGAGTAAATATTTGCTGTAAAGACTCACTGATACTTTGAAAAAACATTCATTAATACTTTACTTCACTACACTAAAGAAAAATCAATAACATCTAAACATTGGTTTTTAAACAAATAAATTTTCTGTGGAAAACACAGAAATAAATTAAGTGTAGAAGAACTGATTTTGGTACTTTGATTATATCAAAATCAATGTATTACCTGTGTTTTGGCTCCTGGTGTCATTGGAGTTGCAAAATTATTTAGATCCCAAATGTAAATTTCAGATTCATTAGCACCAGAAGCTACCAGGTTAGTCTGCAATAAGAAACAATTAATAACTAAATAGCACTTTACATAATTAAGAGAACGCAGATTAACTCAGTTCATAGCTAGAAAGATCTCTGTTTTAGGTTATACAATTTTTCTACTGAATTAAAGAAGCAAAACTTATGAATTCCTAAATACCATGCATAACAATCTAAAATTAAAGTAGTTTTTAGATAAATATATAAAATTCTATTTAACTTAAAATGATATGTGTATTGACATTTTAATACAAGACATTAAAAATAATTACATGGAGCCCTAGCTGGTTTGGCTCAGTGGATAGAGCATCAGCCTGTGGACTGAAAGGTCCCTGGTTCGATTCTAGACAAGGGCATATGCCCAGGTTGCGAGCTTGATCCGCAGTAGTGGCTGTGCAGAAGGCAGGTGATCAATGATTCTCTCTCTTTGTTGATGTGTCTATCTCTCTCCCTCTCCCTTCCTCTCTGAAATCAATAAATATATGTATAAAAAAATAATTACATGGGTAAATTCTTAAACAATCATGTAACTGCCCTGGCCAGTTTGGCTCAGTGGATAGAGCTTTGGCCTGCGGATGGAAGGGTCCCGAGTTCGATTCCAGTCAAGGGTACATGCCTGGGTAGCGGGCTCGATCCCCACTAGGGGGCGTGCAGGAGGCAGCTGATCCATGATTCTCTCTCATCGATGATGTTTCTCTCTCCCTCCCTCTCTGAAATCAATAAAAATATACTTTTTTAAAAAATCATGTAACTACATGGGGATTATAATTTGTGGATTTACATCTCTGGAAGGGAATTCAACAGTGGGTAATAAAAACAGGTTACCAATTACTGCTTTCAGGAAAATAACTGAATTCTAAAATAATGGCGTCTATCTCAGGATACCTCAAAGCCAGCTTCTGGAGCCAAACCAAGATAGGGCTAGTTAAATTCTTGTCTTAAATCCCTCACTTAATTCTACTTCATTTATACTCAATCTTGTTCTGAGTAGCAATATTTCTAGATTATCTCTATTACATACTTTTATGGTCAAAAGCCCCTAAAACTGTGATATGAAGTGTAGCAAGATAATGAATTTCATGTATTAACCTTCATCCTTTATTATTCACTTGCATAAATTCTTCTCTAATCAACAAAAATATAACTAAAAACAGAGGAATTTTATGGTAATAGCTACCTATAATACAAGGTAACCAAAAATCAGCAACTGTTTAATCCAATTAACAAAGGAACTAGCTTTCTAATCTAAAGAATAAACCCCATAAATGGTAGAAATTAAGAAGTTTGGGTTTTATAGTTCTATATCTTAAATATCTATATATATAAACAGGGAATATGCTAATTAGCCAGGCGTCAAGACTGCTCAGGAGGAGGCTGCATCACGACAGCTCAGGAGGAGCTGCGCGCCGCCCCCAGCCCCAGCAGCCGTGGGGAGGCAGGAGCTGGGGGGGGCCAGAGTGGAGACACAACACACGGAGAGGCTGGGGCAGGGGGAGGGCCAGAGAGGAGACACAATACACAAGAGCACCTGCCTCCACCCCAGCGGACACAACACGGCAGCTGGCGCTGCACGGGTCAGGCGCGGGTCCTGACCCCCCGCGGGGTGCCGCCTCGCTCTGCGGGAGGCGGGGTGCCTCCTCCCACGATTTCCATCGCACGCTGGGCCTCTAGTCTATTTATAATATAAGAAAAATAACTACTTTAAACTTTAAGATAATATGCATTTTTTGGTTGTTGTACTCTAGTATTCTATTAACTTAAGATATTTAACTGCCCAGCTGGCATGGCTCAGTGGTTGAGCATCGACCTATGAACCAGGAGGTCACGGTTCGATTCCCAGTCGGGCACATGCCTGGGTTTTGGGCTCGATCCCCAGTCTGGGGCTTGCAGGAGGCAGCCAATCAATGATTCTCTCTCCCTCTGATGTTTCTCTCTCTCTCTCTCCCTCCCCCTTCCTCTCGGAAATCAATAAAAAAATCCTACCTAATAATAGACAAATATGCAAATTGACCGTACCTTCACTATGCCCACGATTGGCCAGGATGCACGGGGGGGGGGGCGGGACTCGGGGTGGCCGATTGGGCCAGCGGGACGCTGAGCTCGCATCGCCAGCGGCGGCGCAAGCTCAGTGTCTGCGCCATGGCTGTGCTGCGACACAGAAGGGGCCTCTGGGGCAGCGAGCTCACGTCCCGCCGCGGACCATCAAAAGCGGGGGAGCTGGGTGCCTGTCCACTCCGGCACCAGGCCTTTCAGAAGCCTCCGCCGCACCAGCGGACAGGCACCCAGCTCCCCCGCGATCGAAAGCAAAAGCGTGTAGGGGACCCTACACGTGCATGATTTAATCATGCACTGGGCCTCTATTATATATATATATTTTTAAAAAGATCTTTGGCCCTGGCCAGGTAGCTCAGCTGGTTAGAGTGTAGTCCCAATACACCAAGGTTGCAGGTATGATTCCCAGTCAGGGCATATACAAGAAGCAACCAATGAATGCATAAATAAGTGGAACAACAATATATATTTCTCTTTCTCTCCCTCTAAAATCAATAAATAACCTTTTAAAAAAAAGACCTTTATTAACCTACACATTTATATAATTAATATTTAGTAAAGTTTAAAATGGTAACATTTGACTCTTGTCTATTAATTAAATTTGTACTATATTTGTGTATATTTCTAATTATCTGATAGAGTACTAATCTCTTTATCATAAAGACAAAATTTCTCAATTAATAAAACTGTGGATTAATCCAGACACCACAGACCAACCCAATGTTGGAATAGCATAAACCTTTAAAAGGCAAGGTTTCTAAAAAATGTTCAATCAGATGTTATGATATCTCCAGACTTCTCTGAATTAAACCCATCAGCCAGATCCCCTCCATGCAGTTAGTATTACATATTCTGAACTCTTTATTCTTCAAACAAATATACTCACTCCTCATGCACACATTTTTAGCTTTTGATTCCAAGCATAATAGATTCATATGCTTGTCTCAAATAAGCAGCACATATCTCAAGAATCATGAATAAATGTCAAAAGTCTAACCTGGAAAATGTTCACATCCAAGGCTCTCACTGGGCCGGTATGCTTATCATTTTGGGCAATCACAACTTCCTTGTCTCCAGCTATAACTTTAGAAGGATCATAAAGAATAATATTTCCATTTTCACCACCTGCAATCAGAACTCCAGAGATATTTCCTTTGGAATCCATCTTATGAGGCCCCCAAATCAACTTGTGGTACCTTTAAGAGAAAACGAATAAAAACAACTTAGATGATGTACTGTGTAGAATTGTATACCTGAAACCTGTATAATTTTATTAACCAACATCATCCCAATGAATTCAATTAAAAAAAGCAACAACTAATTTTTGAAGTCAAATAAATGTAGAAAATAATTAGAAAGTATACATTTAATTCCTTATCATCATAAATACTCCAAAAATACTGTTTCTCCTCTATTCCTGGTAACCGTGAATGACTTGGTGAAATGGAATTTTAGTTATTTATACTCATGTGCATATTTGATTTGGTAATTTAAAAGAGTAAAAATATTCTTTTTTAGAGGTAATATTATAGTGTGACAAAGTATACTTGATTTGTGTGCTAAAGATATGGGCTTACGAATAGTTTTACCATTTAGAAACTTTGAGGCCTAGGCAAGTTACTTGACCATCCTAAACTGGTTTTGGTTCATCTGAAAAATAGAGCTACCACTTCCCTTAATTCTGTTTGACTACAGAAGTACTCACCAACAAATGGTCTGTTAAATAGTAAAGGTGTTAAAGGAGTCATCTAAAATTTTCTAAGAAAAATAATGTATTCTGACAGTAAAAAAGTGACATTAAAATTATGTGTTATGACAAGTACTCCTACTTGTGGAGAATAAAAGATTATGGTGTGGCATGAAGATGAAATATGAAGGTGTCATGGAGATGTACGATGAGACATGATAAGATGGTGGTGAGTAGCCCTAGCCAGTTTGGCTCAAGTGGATAGAGGTCAGCCTGCGAACTGAAGGGTCCGGGGTTTGATTCCAGTCAAGGGCGCATGCCCAGGTTGTGGGCTTGATCCCCAGTGTGGGCTGTGCGGGAGGCAGCCGATCAATGATTCTCTCTCAGCATTGATGTTTCTATCTCTCTCTCCCTCTCTCTTCCTCTCTGAAATCAACAAAAATATATTTAAAAAAAAAAAAAGTAGGAAAAAAGAGTAGAAAACCGGCAAGACAATAAGTATCTGGAGTTTCCATTACAGTGTGAAGGCTCTGAAGATTGAGGATTCCCATGAGACTCCATGATCTGTATTCTGTTAGCTAAGGTACAATCTCTTCATCAAAATCTGCCAAAAGCTAATGAGGCAATAAAGCAATTTTATTACTTAAATAAAAGTATACTTTCAATAGGCCCTAAATACTTGGAAAGGTGATCCAAATACCTACTGTATCAGAAATCACGTCAATAAAATTCTCTGTGAAATGTATTTTCAAATATAGATAAATACAAGAAAAAAAATACTACTATTCAGAGATAATTACTATTTACATCTTAATATTCATCCAACTAATTTCTTTTCTAATCATACCTTCCTTTTTTTGTAAACAGGTAAGAAAAAGGAAATAAAAGAAAGTAACTCTACTATATTATGAGGGGGAAAAATTAGAAACTATATCATTTCCTTCCTATCCTACACATAACAGTCAGCAATAAAAAGTCAATAGACATGTGGCTCAGTGGTTGAGCATCAACCCAGGAACCAAGAGGTCACCAGTTTAATTCCCAGTCAGAGCACATGCCCAGGTTGCGGGCTTGATCCCCAGTAGGGGGTGTGCAGGAGGCAGCCGATCAATGATTCTCTATCATCATTGATGTTTCTCTCCCTCTCCCTCTCCCTTCCTCTCTGAAATCAATAAAAATACATTTTAAAAAAAGTTAATAGACATTAACTCTACTTCCACAGAAATTCACTAATGTATTTTTTCACCAACTATCTCATGTCATTATTGGTAGTATTCCTTGCAATTTCTAATAATGATACATTTATAGACAAACTAGACATTACTCACAACATATAATTAAATATAATCATGAATTTAAGGTCGAATCTCATACCTGTGAGAAGAAGAAAAGGTGGCACAAGATTTCATATCCAAGGATGGATCAGAAAGATCTAATTCAAATATCTCAAGGGAAGCATTGGTACTAAATGTTGCATCCAATTGCTGAGCAGATGTTCCTATAGAAAATACATTTATGGTAACTACGCATGCAAAAATAAGAGTCTCGGCAAACCATACAAAATAGAAATTAGAGGCATGTTTTTCAATTATCTCAGTCATGAGTGCTATAATAGTAACTGAAATCAGCTCATATGCCATTGAGCAGATGTTTAAATTACTACAGCAATGAGATCCTAACACAGGGCTCGGAGATGACATTTGTAAGAGTGAGTAGTGCAGATAATTTTAAAAGCTCTCTGTAAAAACACCACCATGATTCACTATATCTGTTTATAGTCACAAATGATATAACTCCAACTCTTTTTATATAAAAAAGCTAGCATCAAATTGTTCTTCATTTAAATTGATATTTAACAGGTTTTTTAAAAACATACCTATTGTGTTTAGTACTGGAGGAATAAAAATAAAACATAATTTTTATAAAATGGGATGACACTATAAATATATCATGATTAATGCTATGATGTACAGGTGCCATGGGAACACGGAGGAAAGTCATAGAACTCAGCTGACAGGAATGAGGGAGGTATCTTGCCAGGGAAGAAGAGGCTTTCTAGAGATGAAGCTTGATCTGAATCTTAAAGAACAGATATGAATAAATCAGATGTGGAAGAGAAGAAATAGGTGACTTGTACTATCTTGTTTCTGTTGAACTCACCTGTAGCTAGGTAAATGGGATGATTCTGGGCAGGGCTCCATGCCTGCATGGCAGTACGATCTACTTCCTTTAACTTCATCCTGCTAAAGAGAATTTTTTAAAATACATTTTTATTGATTTCAGAGAGGAAGGGAGAGGGAGAGATAGAACATCAGTGATGAGAGAGAATCACTGATCGACTGCCTCCTGCACACCCTCTACTGGGGATCGTGCCCACAACCTGGGCATGTGCTCTTGACCGGACTAGAACCCAGGATCCTTCAGTCCAGCAGGTCGATGCTCTATCCACTGAGCCAAACCAGCTAGGGCAAGAGAATATTTTACATAGATATATATTGAACATGTAACATAGAACACAGAAATATACTGGACCAACAACTGCATCATTAGTAAACCCCTAATGCCAATAAATCAAATTAGGTATCATTTGTTGGGAATGTTCAATATTAGAAAGAAGAAACACTTATTTTAAGACAAGCCCTGGCTGGTGTTACTCATTGGTTAGAGCATCAGCCTGAGCACCAAAGGGTTTTGGGTTTGATTCATGGGTGAGGGAACCTGGGTTGCTCAGACAAGGATAGGTGGCAGTGTATTAGGGGTAAGAAAAGGCACATAAAAAATAAGGTGCATCTTCCTGGAACAGGATCATTCAATAAGAGCAGTTTTTAAAATTAATTTTAAATTAAAAGACTAACTACAAAGAATATAGTAAACCCACAGATTTAAAGATAAAGCAGCTTTTTCTAGTCGGCACCAAGCCATGGATTGCCATAATCTCACCAGGCATAAGCTCCTATGGATATACTTTAAATACACCAAGAGCCCTGGCCAGTGTGGCTCAGATTGTTGAGCGTAGTCCCATGCACCATGAGGGTCACTGGTTTTGATTCCTGGTCAGGGCACATGCCCAGGTTGCTTGCAGGCTCAATCCATAGGAGGTGGTGTGCCGGAGGCAGGGATCAATATTTCTCTCTTATCGATGTTTCTATCTCTCTCCTTCTCCCTTCCTCTCTCTCTCTCTCAAAATTAATAAAAACATATAAATATAAAAACAAACAAACAAAGAAATGCAGACAGGATCAAGGAGCTGAGCCCACAAAGTGGACCCAGTGGGGAGTCAACTCAGATGGAAAGAGAAGGGACAGAAGTCAGCTCTCAGGGGTCCCTGATTGCAGGCAATTTTTCTAAGGCAGAAGAGGAATTGTCTTCCCAGGTGTCCAGCTCTAATGACTCAGATCAAGGAGCTGGAGGAGAGGTCCATGGAAGAGCTCAAAAAGATTATTCAGCCCTACCTGGTTTGGCTCGATGGATAGAGCATCAGCCTATGGACTGAAGGGTCCCGGGTTCAATTCCGGTCAAGGGCACATGCCTGGGTTGCGGATTTGATCCTCAATGGGGGGTGTGCAGGAGGCAACCGATCAATGATTCTCATCATTGATATTTCTGTCTGTCTCTCCCTCTTTCAAATCAATAAAAATATATTAAAAAGAGAAGATTATTCAGCACAGGCCGGGCTGGCTTGAGCTCTCTGAAATGACCAAGCAGCAAGACTATGACCTGGAGCCCTAGCCGGCTTGGCTCAGTGGATAGAGCGTCAGCCTGCGGACTGAAGGGTCCCAGGTTCAATTCCGACCAAGGGCACGTGCCTGGGTTGTGGGCTTGATCCCCAGTAGGGAGTGTGCAGGAGGCAGCCGATCAATGATTCTCTTTCATCATTGTTGTTTCTATCTCTCCTTCTCCCTTACTCTCTGAAATCAATAAAGAAATATATTAAAAAAGGAGAAAAAAAAAGACCACAACCTAGAGATGAACAAGGCAGAGTCTGCCCTGGCCTACCAAGCCAAGCACTTCTCAGCCCTGCAAGATGTCATCAAGGCCTTGCGCCTATCCATGTAGCTGGGAGAGCAGGCCAGCAAATAAGCAAGCAGCAAGACTCGGCCCCAGTGACAACTGCAAATAAGGATGTTTGATTTCAAAATAAATAATAAGATAAAGTAGAAAAATTTTAAATACCGGTTACTCCAAGCTTTAAAAAAAATCTGTTATTCTACAAAAATGCATTCATATGGCAGATTATTCTACTATAAAGATGTACCATAATTTAATTACTTGGTCCGCTACTGATGAACACCTGAGTTGTTTCTACTCTTTTGCGATTTTTTTGCAAAAAATGCTGCAATAAATGCCCATTGTACATATTATTTCATTCATGGGCAAGGACACCTATATTTTCCAGAAGTAAAACTGCTAGATTAAAGAACAAATGAAATTTAAATTATGATGGATACTGCCATGTTGCCCTCCATGGCAACTGTATCTTTTCACATTCCCAAGAGTAATATATGAGTAGCTGCTGCCCTACTGCCTTACCAGAGTTATACTTGTTTGGAGGTAACACTTTAGATTTTTACCAACAGAATCGATCAGTGGAATATGTTAGCTGTGTATAGTTACAATTTGCATTTCTCATCCTACATAATAAAATGGTAATATGTAAATTACCATCACTCTGCTACGCCCACGATTGGGCCAGCAGGAGGCGCAGGGGGCAGGACTCAGGGTGGCCGGGGTAGCTGATTGGGCCAGCAGGACGCTGAGCTCGCGGCGCCACTGGCGCCGCGAGCTCAGCGTCTGTGCCATGGCTGCGCCAGAGGCTTTCGGAAGGCCTGGTGCACCGGCGGACAGCCGGCCAGCTCCCCCGCGATCAAAAGCCAAAGCAGGGGAGCTGGCCGGCTGACTGCTCCGGCACAAGGCCTTTCGAAAGCCTCCACCGCGTCGGAGGCTTTCGGAAGGCCTGGTGCACCGGCGGACAGCCGGCCAGCTCCCCCGCGATCAAAAGCCAAAGCAGGGGAGCTGGCCGGCTGACTGCTCCGGCACAAGGCCTTTCGAAAGCCTCCACCGCGTCGGAGGCTTTCGGAAGGCCTGGTGCACCGGCGGACAGCCGGCCAGCTCCCCCGCGATCAAAAGCCAAAGCAGGGGAGCTGGCCGGCTGACTGCTCCGGCACAAGGCCTTTCGAAAGCCTCCACCGCGTCTGAGGCTTTCGGAAGGCCTGGTGCACCGGCGGACAGCCGGCCAGCTCCCCCGCGATCAAAAGCCAAAGCAGGGGAGCTGGCCGGCTGACTGCTCCGGCACAAGGCCTTTCGAAAGCCTCCGCCGCGTCGGAGGCTTTCGGAAGGCCTGGTGCACCGGCGGACAGCCGGCCCGCTGGTGCACCAGGTGTATGATTAAATCATGCACTGGGCCTCTAGTAATATAAATAATGTTGAACATATTTTTTTCTGTGGTCATGGGTCATCCATATTTCCTTTTCTGTCTATTCGTATCATTTTTCTATTATGTTGTCAGACTTTATCTTTTGACTTTGCTTATATGTATATATTTTTACCTTTCACAAGATTTCAAAAAATGGATTTTATTAGAACAGTTTTAGGTTCACGGAAAATTTGAGTGAAAGTATATTAAATTCCCAAATACCTCTCTCCCCTACTCCCCCAACTACAGCCTCTCCCATTATCAAAATCCTGCACCATAGTGTTACATTTGTTTCAGGCAATGACTCAACATAGACACATATCCCAAAGTCCATAGTTACCATTAGGGTTCACTCTTGGTGTTATACATTCCATGGGTTTAATGTATAATGACACATACCTACTGTTACAGTATCATTCAGAAGTTTCCCTGCCCTAAAAATTCGCTATGCTCCACCTATTCATCCCTCTTTCTCCCTCCCTCCTAGAAAACACTGATCTTTTTACTGTCTCCATAGTTTTGCCTTTTCTAAAATGTAATTTAGTTACAATCATAAAATATTTCAGCAATAGGCATTTAAGGTTCCTCCATGTCTTTTTGTGACTTGACAGCTCATTTCTTTTAAGCACTGAAAAATATTCCATTGTATGGACGTACCATAATTATTTTTTATAGTTAAATTTGTCACTTTTAAAAGGGTTTCTGAATTTTGATTAGTTAGAAAGACCTTTTTCATGTCAAGATTATGAAGAAACTCACCCATATTTTTCTTCTAGCAAACCCATTTATGGCTTATTCTTTACATTTAAATTTTGACTCACTTAGAGTATATACAGGCATACAATGTATGTTCAAAGTGTTTTTTTCCCCCCTTATCACTCCAAAACCATTTATTGAAACATCTTTTACCTACTAATTTTATTTTATTTATTTATTTTTTCTGTTAATCCTCACCCAAGGATATTTTTCCATTGATTTTTTTATTTGTTTGTTTTTAGGGAGAGTGGAAGAAAGAGGAAAAGACAGAGAGAAACATGGATTCGAGAGAAACACATTGATTGGTTGCCTCCTGCAGGTGCTTCATCAAGGTCCTGGGCCTGGGAGGAGCCTGCAGCCGAGGTACATGCCCTTGACCGGAATTGAACCTGGGACCTTTCAGTCCACAGACCAATGCTCTATCCATTGAGCCAAACCGGCCAGGGCTACCTACTAATTTTAGATATCATGTTTATCATGTACCAAATTTCTGTATTTAGGTTTATTTCTGAATTTACTATTTAGGTTTATATTCTTGTAGGTATTAGAATGTAGGTTAGGCTTTACATTCCTGTATATACTTAGGTTTATTTCCGGATTTCCATTCCATAGGTCCATTTGTTTATTTACATGTTAGGCACTCCATTGTTTTAAATATTGACACTTTTTATGAGTAAGATTTCAATAACTCCAACCCACTGCTTTCCCCTATTTTCCTTGTTACTCTCTTACTACATAAATATTGTAGTAGTTTTTGTCAATTCCAGAGAAAAAATAGTAATTTTACTGAACCTGCCTCAAATTTAATAAATTAATGGAAATTAACAAGATGTTTGAATCTTCCTATTGAGAATAGGGTGCCTTTTTAAAAAATATATTTTTTTTATTTATTTTTAGAGAGAGAAGAAGTGAGAGAAAGAGAAATGTCAAAGTGAAAGCACTGAACATCCAAGGGCTGCCTCCTGCACACCCCCTACTGGGAATCCAGCCCACAACTCAGGCACAACTGGTATTCAAACCAGCAACCTCTCTGGGTGCATGGGACAATACCAAACCAACTCAGCCACACAGGCCATTGTGAGAACGTGGTGCCTTGATTTAAGTAATCTTTTCTTTTTTTTTAATCTTTCAGCATTGTTTTACATTTTCTTTGGCATATTGGGCTTACTTATTCCTATTTCATTTTTTGGTTTATTTGTAAATGTGCCCCTCCTCCCCCCATCCTTTCGTTATATTGTCTATCATCTTATATGAAGGCTAATGATTTTTTTTCTTAAATGTATCTTTATTGTTGAAAGTATTACAGATGTCCCCTATTTTCCCCTGTTGACCCCGTCAACCCCGAACCCACTCTGCCTAGGCTTTCACTGCACTATTGTCTGTGGCTAAAGATTTGTTCGTATTAATTTTGTATCCTGCTATCTTATTGAATTCTGTTTCTGGAGTAGTTTTTCAGTAGATTCTGTTGGGTTTTCCACATATATACTCATATCATGCAGCAATAGTGACAGTCGCTTCTGTTTCAAACTGTTATTCCTCAAATTTCTTTTCTCTTGTCCAAGTTGGCTAGTATCTGTAATACCATAGTAAACAGTAGTGATTACAGTGAGATTTCTTGTCTTCTTCTTCTTCTCCTTTTTTTTTTTTAAGTGGAAAAACCTCCTGTATCACCTCTGAGCAAGATTTTGGGATTTGACATATACATACAAATGTACATATATTAAGTGTATATAATGTAAGGAAATAGCCATTGATTACTGTTTTATTGAATTCTATTTATAAAGACTGGGTGTTGAATTTTGTCAGATGCTTTTCTTTCTTTTTTGTTTTTATTTATCTTTATTGTTAAGAGTATTACAGATGCCCCCATTTTTCCCACATTGCCCCCCTCAACTAGACTAATGAGCTAGAAAGCCCAATTTCAGGGAAAACATTTAATTTTTAAATTCTTAGCTGTTTAAAAGATCTTTTATTTAAATATTTTTATTTAATACCATTAATTGTCTATAAAGTTACTATGAGCACTACAGAAATTAGCTTGTATAAAATTATTGCCCCTCTTGCACTACATAGTTATAGTCAATAGTATTATCTTCCTCAATGTTTACCTTTGAACTGTTAAATATACTTACACTTCTAACTGATTTGTCAGCTTTAATGATGTCCTTTGACTCCCAGCCATTACAGATGAGGCAATCCACTAGCTTATTCTACTTCCAATTTTGTTACTACTTCCCAGTTCTTTTAATTTTTTAAAAATTTTATAAACAATTCCTACATTGTCAGATATTTAACATGCACATTTTATTCTTTCTTCCTTATTCCCACTTTTTAGTCTCAGGACTATAGTTAAATATACTCAATGCCCTCCAACAGTACTTTGGCCAGTTTTCTTACTCATCTGTAAAGGATGAAGTTCATCCTCTACTAGTTTCCTTAAGAGGACCTTAGACTAACAATATGCCTTGTGTCTTACAGGTTCAAGTTGTTTATATTTGAAGAGCATTTTACAGATGATAAAATTAAGGCACAGAAAGGTTAAATAATTTGTACATGCTAGCAAGAAGCAGAGCCAAGATTTAAACTCAGACGTTTAGTTCCAGAGTCCAAGTTCTTACTTGTTACTTCAACAAGTTCAGATATTCAATTTTAATCATAGGAGAAATATTAACATTTAGGAGAAATAATGGCATAGCAACTATGATACATGGTAAAATTAAGAGAAGAAACATAGTTTAGCATCTGTGCTAGGTTAGTTAAGTTAGACAAAAGTGGATTAGGAGGTTGAATACTCATGTGGTTAAAAGAAAGGCCTATAAACTCAATCCTCTATTTGAATATTGGCTCTGCTACTTATACTTTGGACACATTATTTAACCACTCTGAGCCCCAGTTTCTACATCTGTAAAATGGGGATGAGAGTGACTATCTCATGGGGTGTTGTAAGGTTTAAATGAAATAATGTATTTTATAGAGTGCCAATGCCTTGCACATAGGTTAATAAGTGTTTAATATGCTAACTAGTTTTTTAAGTTATTACTATCATAAAATTAATCAAGAAAACTATACTAGTTTCCTAAGATTATTGTGGGGGGGGGGGGGGAAACAATCCCAATTTTCTAAGAAGTAAAAAGGAAGCCTATTTTCTTTATATGAAATGCCATCTTCTTCCTCTCGGGCAATTGTTAAGCTCAAGTCCCAGCTCCTTCATGAAAACTGCCCTAATGGTCCAATCCACTCTTAACTGTTTATATTTGTCTGTACCACACTTTAAGCATTTTATAATAAAGTTTCTTATTCAACCTTAACAAAACTTTATAACATTCTTTTAGCAGATATTGTTCACATATTTCTCACTGCCATTTTACTAACAGTTGTATATGTCATCTTGTCTCACTAATTAGACAAATGATGTCTTTTTTAAATCAAGTGTTACAATTTTTACCCTTTTTGGACCAAAGTTACTCAGCATAGGGTAGGTACACAGAAATTTTGCTTGATTTCAAGTTTTAAATGTTCATATTTAGGGAAATTCAAATAGACTGATAAGCTAAAAAGCTCAATTTCAGGTAAAACACTTAATTTTTTAAATTAACTGTTTAAAAGACCTTTTCTTATGTAAAAAAATAGAGAAAAGTATGGTTAGGGGAAAAATGGGTTTTATAAAATGCCTGTAAATAATTTCTAAAAGTGAAAACAAAATGGATAAATATATGTGTGTGTGTGTGTGTATACACACACACACACACACACACACACACACACACACATATATATACACTTCTCTAAAAACCCAACTGAATAGAAATACAGTTTCTCTAAGAGCAAAGGTAAAACAAAGGCTACCTAATTCATGAACACTAGTTAATGTGTAACATTTACTGGAAGGGAAAGAGATAAATTCGAAAGAACATAAAATGGTTAAGTGGGGATTCAAAGGATTTATAAAAGTCTACTTTTTTGTCTTAGTACTCAATGTTCCACCAGAAGCAGTTCCACTTATTAACGTGTACTGAACACAAGGCTTCAATACTACCTGAGGGGGGAAAAAACTATACTACAAAATGGCGTAGAACTACATTATGTGGTTTGAATCTAACTAAACAGTAGTACCATAACCTACCTATTGTAATCATTCTCAAAACTACTAAGTGGCTCAATTGGTTGGCACATGGTCCCTACACCAAAAGGTGGCAGAAACCAGGTCAGGGCACTTACCTAAGTAGCAGGTTCAATCCCTGGCCAGGAGCTGGTGGATCAATGTTTCTCTCTCGCATTGATTTTTCTTCTCTTTTCCTCTCTCTAAAATCAATTTTTAATAAAACTACTAAAATTGCTATTGAAATACAGCTTCAACTGAATGCATGTCTATTTCCTTCTCTTAAAATTGATCATTCATTGCCCTAACCGGTTTGGCTCAGTGGATAGAGCATCGGCCTGTGGACTGAAAGGTCCCAGGTTTGATTCCGGTCAAGGGCATGTACCTTGGTTGCAGCCACATTCCCAGTAGGAGGTGTGCAGGAGGCAGCTGATCGATGTTTCTAACTCTCTATCCCTCTCTCTTCCTCTCTGTAAAAAATCAATAAAATATATTTTTAAAAAATACTTTCTAAAAAAAAAAAAAGATCATTCATTAATTGTAACTAATACTTTTTTTTTTGCTTTTTTACTTTTATTGATTTCAGAGAGAGGAAGGGGGAGAGAGATAGAAACATCAATGATAAGAATCATTGATCAGCTGCCTCCTGCATGCCCGCTACTGGGGATTGAGCCCACAACCAGGGCATGTGCCAAACCCGTGACCTTCTGGTTAATGGAAACACACTCAACCACTGAGCCACATTGACCAGGCTGTAACTCAGGGGTCCTCAAACTTTTTAAACAGGGGCCAGTTCACTGTCCCTCAGACCGTTGGAGGGCCGGACTATAGTTTAAAAACAACTATGAACAAATTCCTATGCACACTGCACATATCTTATATTTTGAAGTAAAAAAACAAAACGGCAAAAACACCCACATGTGGCCCGCGGGCCGTAGTTTGAGGACGCCTGCTGTAACTAATATTCTTGAAAATACAAAGAAGGCTCAGATTAAACCATGTGTACTTTCCAAGTGAGACTTGCTTTAAAAGCTTTGTGTAGTTTTTTTTTCAATATTATATGTGACTAGAGACCTGGTGCACGAAATTCGTGCACGGGTAGGGTCCCTAGGCCTAGCCAGTGATCAGGGCCAATCTCTGGGGCAGATCTCTGGGGCAACCGGTGGGGCGATCAGGGGGCCCCCCGCTGGTATCTGCCTTGGCTGGGCTGGGGCCTGCGGGCTGGGGGTGGCTCCGGCGTTGAACGTCTGCCCCCTGATGGTCAGTGCGTGTCACAGCGACCAGTCGTTCTGCCTGTTGTTCTGCTGTTCGGTCCATTTGCATATTAGGCTTTTATTATATAGGACTAGAGACCCAATGCATGAAATTCGTGCAAGAGTAGGGGCCTTCCTCCCCCCAGCTGCTGGCACTGGCTTCCCTGTGGCACCTGGGACTGGGCTTCCCTCGCAGCCCTGGCTTTTGTCCAGAAGGTCATCTGCTTTTATTATTATAGATAGGATTAGAATTCACACTATGAAGAATTGTTCATTCAAGACTATTTTACATAGAATAAAATCATTCTAAAAATACAAAAAGTAAGTTGTGAGGATAGTGCTTGTTCATAGATGCCACCTATAAGATAATATCATATAGTACAGCAGTTAAAGAGTATAGAGCCTGGAGCCACTATCCTCAGTTTAAATCTCAGCTCCACCATGTCCAACCTCTGACTTTAGGCCTGTAACTTTGCCTATGTGTGTGTTGGTAAAGTAAGTGTCATACACGTATTGATACCATTGGGTTGTTGAGAGAATTAAATGAGGTATTACAGAGTGCTGAGACTAGTGTGAGGGCTATTACAAAAGTAAACAATTTAAAATACTTAACCCAGTGAATCTTCATTAATACATCTACTGAAGAAAATTTATGTTCTACGCTAGCCAGTTTGGATCAGTAGATAGTTGGCTCTCAGAATAAAAGGTCCCAGATTCAATTCCAGTCAAGGGCACATGCCTCGGTTGCAGGCTCGATACCCTGGTCAGGACACATGCAGGAGGCAACCAATCAATGTGTCTCTCTCGCTTTGATGTTTCTCTCTCGCTGTCTCTCCCCCTACCTTTCACTCTCTCAAAAAAAAAATCAATGGAAAAAGAAAGGATTTTTTTAAAAAAATCAATGGAAAAGATATCCTCGGGCGAGAATGAATAACAACAACAAAAAGAGAAAATTTATGTTCCAGAATAGAACTCTTATTTTTTCATTCAACTTTCCATAACAACAGTATGCCATTAAGTAGAAACTTTCCTCTTTCTGCTCATTTTCTAAATGATAATTTTGTGAAACAATACTAAAACCCAGCACTACTTGTCGAAGAAAAAAAAACCAACCAATCTTACAATGCTACATACCTCAGAAAGTAAAAAGAGGAGGTAACAGAACTGGAAACTTGGACTCCCAAACCAGGAATACAATCCCTAGCCAGCAGTGCCTTTAGTAAAAATACCCATCTTCTGTAGGCAAAATATATCATTATGGATGGGCACATATGTTTAGTACAGGGTTTATTTAGTATTATCAATGTTGTAGACTCATCTCACGCAACCAAAACCAAAGAAGCATCTGTGCACTGATTACTGAACTAAATAGTATCATATTTATCTGGAGTCTAACAAATAAAAACTTTTTGAGCTGGAATTAAGCTACCTAAGAGTGACAACATTTCTTTAAAAAAATGAAAAATTAATTTAATATCATCTAATAGGAGATTTTTAAAGAAAATCCTATGTATGTGTGCATTTTTCTAGGAAGATAATCCAGTGCTTCCATCAGATCCTCAAAAAGGAGTGGAATCCCAAAAGGTTAAGAATCACTGCTCTTTACAGTTTACAGATCAGATCTCTTTACAGTCTTATGTTATTAGTTTCAGAAAAGACCCTGCTTATATGAAATTAAACAGTATAACTAAATCCAATATAAAGCTCACGTCAACTCTTATAGTCTAAAAACCCCAGAGCTGTAATTAAGGGACAATGAGATACAAGGAGCACAGAAGAATCACTAATAAAAGGCGAGTAAACTTTTTTTTAGCCAACTCTAGAACAACTGGTATGCACAGAAAACGTTGGGTAGCATAATACAGGGACGAAGCTCTAATTAGCAATTAAATACAGTTACAGTTGCCGACAAAGACAATCACATTTCAGTTTTCTACACTCAGAGAAGGCAGTTTAGGAGAAAAAAATTTTTTTTTAACTCAGAGAGAACTACATAAAATTAGTTCCTTGAGCAAACAGAAAAGTTTATAATGCCCACAAACCCAGACAATATTTTGATTTATTTCACGCCTGCCCTGTAATTTAACATCGTATAATTTATTGGCAAAAAACATACAACACTTAACGAGACTTCTTTCGCTGTCCAGGCTACGACTGGCGACCACTGCCCCTAAAAGAACCCAATCCTGGCTAAATGACAGGAGTCTTCAGTGGAAACCTACGAGCCTTCCAATCTGGCCACAGTTAAAATACAAACCAGAAATCCTAACCTAACTCAGGTCAGCCAAAGTAACGCTGAGGTCTGTTTCCTTCGCTCACCCCGCGGACCGCACCTCTTTGTGCGCAGGGTGGGAAGGTCTCCGAACCTCAGCCCCCGGTTACCGGCGGTGGCAGGACGCCCTGTCGCCAGCCTCAGGGGGACTCCTGCTCAGCAGCGAAAACGGCGGAGGTGAACCGGCGCGACCCCCACAGCCGCCGTGACGCCAGGCGTCGTCCCGCCGGGCCGAAACGAGACCAGGGACGCGCCGCCGCCGGCGACCGGGCCGCAGGCGCGCGCGGACCAGCGGAGACCGAGGCCGGGTCACAGCTTTGGCCTGTGCTTTACCTCAAGGCCCGAGAGCCGGCGAAAAGGCCAGGAGGGAAAAGGACAGACACACCTGGCGGGGACCCTAGACGACCGGTTCCTGCGTTAGCGCGGCGCCCGTCAGACTCTCCCAGCATTCGACGCCGCCCCTCCTCCCGGCCTAGGGACACCTCCACGTTCCGCTTCAACGTGGCAGCCGCAGCCCCGCCCAACAGGCCAGCGAGTTTCCGGGAGCGATGCCTGGCCCCGCCCACCCCTGCGCGCCACCCGCAGCGGCACTTCCGGGAGCGGTGGCAGCTCGGGCGAGGCGCTTGGAAGCGAGCGGAGTTCTCGCTTCGGCGTCTCGCGCGCGTCCGTGGGGCTAGGGTCCCTTTCAGAGGGGGGCGCGCACGGCGTGATGCGGTGGCTCCGAATGTGCGAACAAGAAGAGTCCTAATGGGTGTAGCTGTCTGGTGGAACAGCGGCCGGGGCTCGCAGGAAGGCCACGTAGCACTAATCCTGAGGTGTCCACAGCCCCGCTGGCACTGCCAACACCAGGCAAACCACGTGAAAATCGGGCTGCAAGGGCCATATTGCAGTAACAGTAATTTGTGACTGGGTTCATAAAATTGCTTACTTGGTTCTACAGTATTGCGTTTTGAGAACTTTAAAACCATACGATCTGATCACATCCAAAGGCTGTTGAGATACTTGATTTGTTACTCCAAAGATATATTGTGGGTAAGGTATTCCAGTTAGTATCCTATGGTACGATTCCAAATCTATTAGCATTTGCTCCCAGTGAGAGCCTGGCATCTGATTGTGTTCCCTGGATGTTTCTAGCTTAGGGGAAATTATTTTCCAGTGAGAAAGTAAAGCCAGAGGAAAATCACTTGCTAAAGTACTGGAACCTAGATTCAACCAGGTCTCCCAACTTCTGTCTATTCTCTTCCTATTACAGATCAGTCAAGGTCACTTCCCTAAAGCCCTGCTTAAGTGCCTTCATAGGAAATGTTTCTCTTTCTTGTAAACAAAAAGTAAAATACAGCTCTTGATGTCAGAAACGTGCAGACATGCAGAAAATTTTTATGAGTTTATTTGAGCCAAAACTGAGGACATATGCCAGGGAGCAAGATCTCAATGCTCCAGAGAATAACAGTTTTACAGGTGGGTTGTTTTTTTATGCATTTGAAATTAAGGATCCTATATAATAAAGAGCTAATATGCTAATTAGACCGAACAGCAGAACGACCATCTGGACGACCTTCCAGACGAAGCTGGGGCTGGGAGGGCCTACCCTTGCACAAATTTCGTGCATCGGGCCTCTAGTATGAAGATAAAAGGCAAGGTAGGGGGTAGACAACAGGAGAGTTAATGAGCTTACATGCTTTCTTGGGCAGTGGTTAAGGCTTATTTTAAAGGTGTGTTAACTTGTGCTAGCTTCCACAGCACATATACAAAAAAATTGTAACAATACAGAGAAGATTAGCATGGCTCCTGCCCAAGAATGACACAAACTCGTTAAGCATTTCATAATTTAAAAATAAAAATAAGGTGTGTTAATGTAGATCAGTGGTTCAACTGGGGCACAAGCCCCACAGGGGGCAATTTGATTTTTAAGGAGGGCAATTTGAGAATGTTATTAACAGTGAATTTTTTGCATTTCTTATGGTTCTAGGGGCTTCATATACAGTATATATATGTGATATATTTATGCATTTCAGTTCTCTATTATGTTTTGAAACTTTGCTATTTTTTCATATCACTTCATATTATTTTTTCAACAATTTCTTATTTTTTTCCTTAGTACTTCAACTGTCCTTTCATTTTCTCCTCTTTCATGGATGCCATGTTCTTTGGAAGCTTGTTTAGACCAAGTTAATGGCCTTTTAGGCTTCCTCCACGTGAATAGTTGTTTTTGAATAAGAATTTTATGTCACGGGGTTGGGGGGGGGGGGGGTGCATCAGGATTTTAGAGATGCTTAGGTGGGGCATGGCCAAAAAACGGTTGGGAACCACTGACTTAGATGCACACAAACAATGGACAGGGCTTAAGATAATGACAAACCTTTATTAAAGAAGATAAATGCCTGGAGCATGACTACTGGCCAAGAACAGCCAAGTTAGGAATTTATGATTAGATTACCCTGTGAAGTTACTTTCCATAGAACCCCCACCTTTTTTGTCCATATGGCAAACACTCCTATTTAAGTACTAGAGAGTAAGCGCATTTTTGTACTCTCACTATACTTTAATACCCTTTTAGTGTCTTATAGTTGTGGTTCAACTTAAACAAGTTTATTTCTGTGCGACTGAAATAGACCATCCAAGCAGATTACTTGAGCTATAGTAGCCAATTTCCAGTGCTCTAAAAAGCCTTCCATTTTCATTTCTAGCTGCAAGGACTAGTTAACCTAAGAGGTGCCAATAATAATTCCTGACTTCAAAATGGGAGTATCATTTGAGGCAACAGAAAACAATGAACTCACTATACTATCTGGAAATGTGCACTGGTGTGATAAAAGGGTTCATTAGAACAACTTTCCCAAAACTCAATGATTCAAGCAGTGGTTATGTTCTTTGGTATCACTTAATACAATCCTTGCAGGCATACTTCCGGTGGCGGGGCCCTCAGCGGGCATGTGTAGAGGGAAACAGACCCCGTAGGCCAGGGTGGTGGATGTGTTTGGATGTCCGGGTCCAGGCCCGGCCCGCCTGCCAGCTCACCAGTCACTTCCCTGGATCCAGTCCTAGCGCTGCTGCACGTGGTGTAGTTCGGTCTTTCCAGTGGTGAAGTGGCTTAACTAAAGTTCCTGTGCCACTGCAGATGGATGAGGAAATTGGAGCATGTGCTGAGTGGCCTCAACCTCTTCTCCCTGCTGCTCAAGCTGAAGGAGCTAGATCCTGAGCACACTGACCTGCTGGCCTCCCTGCGAAGCCAAGACCTGTCTGTGATTCCTAGATGATTTTGAAGCTGACGCAGCCAGCAAGTCAGGGGTGAAGAGCTAAGACCTGAAGGCAGCATTTGACAAGTGATCACCTGGGGAAGGACTGGAGAAGACTGGCTCCTCAAAGTGTCTAGAACCAAGATCAATGCCATGGAGGTGGCCCTGACCAGTTTGGCTCAGTGGATAGAACATCAGCCTGCGGACTGAAGGGTCCCGGGTTCGATTCCAGTCAAGGGCATGTACCTGGGTTGCGGGCACATCCCCGGTGGGGGGGTGTGCAGGAGACAGCTGATCGATGTTTCTGGCTCTCTATCCCTTTCCCTTTCTCTCTGTAAAAAAATCAATAAAATGTTTTTAAAAAATGCCATGGAGGTGAAGTATCCCCATAACTCGACAGAACAGCTGAGGTAGTTGCTGAGAGTCGGGGGAAGGATGCTTAGAACCTGTCAGCTGATCTCATCAAGGATCAGCAGGCCTGGGGCTTTCCAAGACAAAAATGAAGAGTGGTAGCTGCAGTGTACTTAATGTCATGGGACTGGGAAGCATCCATCTGTGGAGCCTCCTGATGATCCAGATGCTCTTCTCCAGGGGACTGGGGATATCTGCACTTTATTTTATTTTTAAAAATATATAGATTTTATTGATTTTTTACAGAGAGGAGGGGAGAGAGACAGAGAGCTAGAAACATCGATGAGAGAGAAACATCGATTAGCTGCCTCCTGCATGCCCCCCACTGGGGATGTGCCTGCAACCAAGGTACGCGCCCTTGACCGGAATCAAACCCAGGACCCTTCAGTCCACAGGCCGCGCTCTATCCACTGAGCCAAACCAGTTTCAGCGATATCTGCACTTTAGTTATCACCACTAAGGTTGACTAAATGCCTTCCATGTGCCAGCACTGTGAAGACCTAGCAATGAACCACAAAGAGGGATCCCAGACTGGCTTCTCAATTAAATTTATAGAGCATTTAGTCTGTGCCAGGTAGGGCTTTGGCACTGTATAGATACTTCCATGTGAAGGAGATTCTGGTGTTCTCCATTAAACGAGTTCCTTTAGAAGGAAGTTTTGGAACCATTACAGTGCACAGAAGAAATATGTAAAATTAGTGGTTATTACTGTTACTCTACAGGTGAGAAAACAGAGCTGGAGGGAAATTGGGATAGTAATAGATTACTGGGTTGGAAGCAATCCTGGCTCTAAAGCCCACACTGAATCATTCTGCACCCCAAGCGCTTAGGCAATCACGGTGTATCTGTATACCAGGGCAAGTGGTATGGGTGAGACAGGACATGACCTAAGCTTTGGGAAGCCTACTGCATCCATTCTCCAGCCCTTGGCCCTTGAGCGAATGGAGTCTCCTCTGAGGTTTACAAAGTAGGAACAGTAGGTTTGTATGGACAGACTGAAGTAATTAATGTATGCTAAATGCTCAGAAGTGATTGGTACAGTCAGTGCTCTTGAAATGTTAGTTCTTAGAAATTATGATTCCTGTGCTCCCAGTTTGTTACTCTTTTGTATTAAAATCACTGTCTTTATAATAAAATTGGCAAGGGAGCCAGATCCTCTCATTTAAAAAAATAATCTTTCTGTTTCTAAGGTAATCCTATTAAAGCAGATGTACAACTACATATTACTCTCACATACGTCAAACTACAAACTTCCACATCCCCACCCACTTTTGTAAGGCCCTGTGAGTTGAGAAAAATATTGTGGAAAACATTTCTGTGAGCAAAAAAAAAATATTTCGCCCTGGTTGATGTTGCACAGTGGTTAGTCCTGGCCCACCCACCAGAGTCACACGTTCAATTCCGGGTCAAGGGTGTGTGCAGGAAGGAACCAACTAATGTTTAGACACATCCATGTTTCTCTCTTCCTCCCTCCCACTCTCTCTAAAAATCAATGTTAAAAATATCCTGATGAGGATTCACACACAAAGGAATAGCTCATCACATGAGAAAATTACATCAAGTTCAAATTTCAGTGCCCAGTTTTTAACCATGAAGATGAATAGACAGAAACTTCATTTAAATTGGAGTTGAGGGCTTGTAGAGGGAGCTCTAGATTCCTACCACTCATCTCAATCACCCCAAACAGGAAGAGGTACTTTCCATCTCCAACAGGAAATGTTTTCTTACTCTATTCTAATAGGAAGCAGGATCTCCCCAGCAACCAGCCAATAAAAAGCCACTACACTGCAAACTCTTTTCTTCAATGGACTGTTTTATAACAGCCTTTTAGAATTCCTCCACCCCATGCTCCTCTTTGTTCTCTGAACTTATGCACAGTTCACTATTATACCAAATGTCCCAAACTGAAATTCTTTGTTCCCGAATAAACCCTTTTGCTGGAGAAATACCTTATTCTTAAAAGGTCAACAAAACACAACCATGCTTAATGGTTTATGTATCACCTATGGCCATTTCTGTGCTACAGGGGCAAAGCTGAGTAGTTACTAGAGACCATATGGTCCTTTTCAGGAAGTTTGCCAAACTCTATTCTGTTAGAACTTGGACTACAAATAGATTAATACTTGGTCAAAATGAAACATTTAGTATTATAAATTATTTCAAAGCCTTTTTATAATAGCATGAAAAGGCAATATGAAAAATGCCAGCTATTAACTGGTTCTGGTAAGGCTCAAATATAGCTGTTTCTAGACTTATCTGGTGAAATATAGACTCCCTAGCTTATTTTATTACTTTTTAATCCTCAGCCCAGGATATGTTGCTATTAACTTATAGAGGGAGAGAAACATCAATCGGTTGCCTCCCATATGCGCCCTGACCGGGAATCAAATCCGCAACCTTTTTGGTGTATGGGATGACACTCTAACCCATCTAGAGGTTCCCTAACTTATTTTATTTTGCTCTTTTCCTAGTTTATACACTTAAAAAACAGAGATCTATAGCATTAATGAAAATAAATGGCCTAAGTAACAAATACACATGGTCATATCTAAATCTAGATTTTTAAAATTTCTTTTTGGTTGAGACAGGAGGCTTTTCAGAATAATGCAAACATAATCTTAAGTCTGACACATCAGCCATCCCAAATCCGAAGTCTCAATACCATGGTGGATTCTGAATTGTCCATCAATAATAATTTCACTTCCTAAAGGGGTTATTGGTCATGGTTGCAGATGAGTCTCCCACTTGTGATCTATGACTTGACATGGACCACCAATAGCCTTTGGTTCTAAAAAGCACCCTTTGAAGTAGTGATACTGAATTGATACTCCTCTACTGAGTTCAATGGTTGCTTTCCAAAGCCTGCTTCCATCTACCTTGTTCTCTGGAAGAGCCACAGCATTTTGAGGATTCCAGTTTCCCAAAGCATCACAGCTTTCACATATTGCAAAAACTTCTGGAAACAGAGTTCCTCTTATTTCAAAGGTAACCTGAGCCCTAACCAGTTTGGCTCAGTGGATAGAGCGTCAGCCTGCAGACTCAGAGTCCCAGGTTCGATTCCAGTCAAGGGCATGTACCTTGATTGCAGGCACATCCCCAGTAGGGGGTGTGCAGGAGGCAGCTGATTGATGTTTCTCTCTCATCGATGTTTCTAACTCTCTCCCCCTCTTCCTTCCTCTCTGTAAAAAATCAGTAAAATATATTATTTTTAAAAAAAGGTAACCTGAAAAGGTGTCATTCTGACGAATTTATTTTAGGATGTCGTGCCCCCTCACCCAAGTGTGAGTGCAACAGGTCAAGATGCCGAACTCAGGTCTCCCTAGCTTATTTTAAATGCAGGTAGATCTCACTTGCACTATGCAAGCTACAACTGTATAAAGCAATCTTAATATGTGATTATTCTGAGCTTAAAAATTTGTCAAACAAAATTTTCTCGGCGTTGGTTATAAATGTAAAAAAAATAAAATATTTAAAATAGACACATTGAAAATTATAGTGTTTCCTTTTTTAATAAAATGTTTTGATTTTAGAGAGGAAGGGAAATGGAAACATCGATGAGACAGAAATATCAACATTGATTGGCTGCCTCCTGCACGCCCCCTACTGGGGATTGACCTGAGCATGTGCCCTCACCAGGAATTGAACAGGGCACCTCTTGGTGCCTGGGTCCAAACTGAGCTACACAAGTGGGGCAGTGTTTTATTTCTTTATGAGCTCTTGTCTACACCCTGACAAATTGTCATACTCTTTTCTAAATTTGGGTTAGCTTCTGAAATTTTATCCTTTGTGCTTTCAATGGCGGAAAAATCTGAGAGTTCCTTCAATGTGAAGTTTTTCATCTGCATCACTTCATCTGAGACATTCATCCTTTATGACACCACTTTCCTCACTTACAACCATGTTTGATTTCATTAAGTTCCTCTGACTGCATATCCAGAACTACTACTTGAATGGAGGCAGTGCCAACTTCCCATGGTCATCTATATCTTCTATAATTCCATTTCCATTCCATCCAAATCCTGCAGTTTTTTTGCACAGTAGTATTGCACTACTGTGCAAAGCCAGGACTACCTGTAATTCTTGGAATTTGGGTGCAAATTTCACAGTAGCATCCTTCCCTGAGCTTGCAGTTTCACCAGATAATTTAAGGTTAATGAATTCATGCAGACTTCTGAAGCGATGAAACCAGCCTTTACTGGCAGTAAAATGTTCTTTTTTTCTCCTTATAATTATCATTTATTTCAATGTAGCACTTTGATATTTTGGCATGAATGCTAGTGAAACTGAGAGGGATTTGTTGATTACAGTCTTCAATCTAAAGTAGAAGTAAATGTTCCATTTCAACCATAAGTAGCTTTCTGTTCCTAGTAAAACTTAAACTTAAAAAATGTTGATGCAACTTTACCTTGTTTTTTATATTCATCAGCTTTTAAAATATGAACTGTAGCTTCATGTAGGCCTAGATCTCATCTTGTCTGCTATCACCATTTTCAAATCTAACCATATCCAATTTCACTTCCAGTGTTACCACTTTTTGTTTCTTTACTGCTGACATCTTTGTTGACCAATTCCCTCTTTTGATTATCCATTTTTATAAAATGTCACATAGGTTTATCACTGGAAGACAACAAACACAATTATTCTTTACTGTCTGTGTGTGAACTAATAGACGTTCAGTGACCAATCCCAACAGACTTTGGAAGAAGTGATGCAACTGGTTACTGATCATGATGCACATCTTTTATTTGCATAATTATTTATGGAATAAGAGCTAGCAGTAAAGTTATGCAATAATTCACAGTTAATGAAACTTCAACCATGTTGTTGGGGGACTGGTGTTATTTAAACTATGAAAAAATACATGTTGGATCAGTGCAAAGTAAGGACTACCTGTATCTAAAATGAAAAACTTGAATTAGTGCACAGTCAATTTTTTTTTTAATTTTTAAAAATATATTTTATTGATTTTTTACAGAAAGGAAGAGAGAAGGATAGAGTTAGAAACATTGATGAGAGAGAAACATCAATCAGCTGCATCCTGCACCCTCCCCACTGGGGATGTGCCCACAACCAAGGTACATGCCCCTGACCGGAATCGAACCTGGCACCCCAGAGTCCGCAGGCCGATGCTCTATCCACTGAGCTAAACCGGTCAGGGCAGTGCACAATTTTTAATCCAATTTAGTTAACTACTAGCCAACCCTAATCTTAGATTAAATAAAAAGCTTTTTAAAGGAATTCTAGTTTTCAAAGAAATTCTAGTTCCAAGACTCTGAATTACTGACTGGAGCTAGAAGAATGTTTGGAGATAATTTACAACTTATTCCATAGCAACTAGTACCATGTTTATTCCTGTAAAACAGTATCATCATCCCATTAATATTGTTTTAGTTTTGTTTCTGAATGCATTTATTTTATAAATCTTTTCATTAAGGGCCATAAACGAAGTTTACATCCACTTTTAAGACAGAAAATTAACTTAAATCAACACTGAAAACAAAAGGAAAAGAGGCACGCATGTTCTCTCTTCTGGGAGCATGCCCACACCTTTCTTCCATTTCAGGCGTGCATGTCCTAAACTCTAAAGACTTGCATCCAGGGGAGCAATGGGCAACGGCAGCTCATCTCCAGCAAACCCCCTAAATCTGCCTCCAAGGCCCCCTTTTCTTTGACTTCTCAGTGAGTCAAAGTAGCTCTGCCTAGGTTCATTTCTTTCCTATAACATTTCTAGAAAGTCAAAGCAGCCCTGCCTAGGCTCTCCCCTATTGTTTCTTATATCCTAAGCCCTACCTTGTTTCACTGTCCCTAGCTTTAATAAATGTACTTTACTCTCAAAAGCACTTGGACTCGTATTGTGAAATCTTTCCTGCACAAAGCCAAAAGCCCACATAATACAGGCTGGCTTGAAGCAGACCCACTCCAGGTCCAGTTCCTGTCCGGTAACAATCACACTATTCAACCAAAAGGTTGATCATCAAGGCATCTTTTCCTTTGATTTATGATCAAGAGGGGAAAATGTGAACAGCAACAACAAAAGGATTCTAAGGAAAAAGGAAAACACAAAAACATTGAGTATCCACAATAATTTTTTCCCTTTGTATTTCTTAGACAACATGCCTAATTACAGATTAACCTGGTATTAGATTTGAGATTCCCAGCTTCCAACTACCTGCCCATCTATTATTATTGAACAAAGCTTAAGTTATACAATGATCACCCACTGGCATATCAAGAGTACTTATAAAATATCCAGTAGTTCAGCAAATTTAAACCCCAAAACATATGATCTCTAAGAATTTCAGGGGTTGGAAGGATTGTCATTATTTTTAAGAAAAGATGACTATTAAGGTTAAAAATCTGCCCCCCCCCTTCCCCTATGGCCTATTCTTAATCTAATCTACTGTTTCAGAAAATTATATTTTCTTTGAAATCATATTTATGTTATCTTTGAAAGCTGAAATAAGGAGAAAATTTAATTGAGTACAATATCCAAATTATGCTCAAGTGTCAATTTTTTGCTCAAGTTTTTTTGTTTTATCAAAACTAATTTATAAACCTTACCTTATTATATAAATCTTCAATGATCAGATAAATCTGATAAATGTTTTCTATGAAAAACACCCTTCAATTTTATTCCTGAAAGAAAAAACATTACAGGTAAATCAATGTACAAAAACTATGTATCTATAAGCCTCACAATTTTCTTTTTCTATTATGTCCTCATCCACATACATTAATCACAATAAATCATAATGTGAACAGCAGTGAAAAAAGTTTAATCATTGGACATATATACTTTCTTCTTACTTTCAACTTATGCTTTAGTCAGGTTTGTATTGCTTAGCCCTTTAAAAAAAACACATAATGCATGCAAATTTCTATACATTTCAATTTTCTCATGCAGATCAGGTAAGACCTCCAATTTTATGAATGGAAAAAACCTCTAACAAAGATAATGTTAATACATCATTTATCTACTTTGTACAGATTACCTTATGCAAACTTAGTATTCTTCTCACAATCAGATCTGGTACAGAAAGGGTAATCATATCTTAATATATTTCAAAACTGTTTGTATGTAATGCTTTTATTATTAGAAAAGATTTCCAAAGACCAAAACTTTAAAAACTTTAAAAGAGGAGGGTTGTTTCTCCTAACAAAGAACTTTCAAGCAGTTATCACAGGGAAAAGACTGAAATTATTACAAATCTCAGGCACTAAGAGAATTCTTCAGAACATTCTGATTGCTTAGCAAGGTCTGTATTTTACTCATTAAGAGGGGCAGAGCCCTGGCCGGTGCAGCTCAGTTGGTTGGGCATAGTCCAGAGCATCAAAAAGTCACCAGTTCAATTTCTGGTCAGGGCACATACAGGAGGCAGCTGGTCTATGCTTCCCTCTCTCTTTCTAAAAAAAAAAAAAAAGAAAAAGAAAAAAAATCTATAAAAACTTATTTAAAAAGAGGGAAAAAAAAAAGGGACAGAAGCACTTGGACGGGAGTGGGGGGGGGGGGGGAGAGAGGCAGCAGTAGAAAGGGAAGTAAAGTATACTTAGCATACTGGATAAAAATCAAGCTTTGGGGGAAAACAGCAAACTGCTCTAATTTGGCTACTGTGTCTGTGGAGTAGGCCATTCTCTGTCTCAACTGTTTCACTGATAAACTCACTTTCACTTTAAAAAACAAATAACCAAACAAAACTTGCTCTAATACTGCCAATGCATAATTGTATCTTTACCCCATCCTATCTACACTAAGAGTAAGGTGCAAATTGACCATACCTTCATGATGCCGCAATCAGGAGTGACTATGCAAATTAACCCAACAAAGATGACAGGTTAATTTGCATACGCAGGCGCTGAGCTGCCAGGACACTTGCGTTCTGCACCACCCCAGCCACTCCAGGCCTCTGGGCAGCATGGGAAGGCGGAAAGGCGGCTCTAGCCAGAGTGAAGGCGGTGCCAGCAGCCAGGGGAAGGAAGGCCCATTCTTGCATGAATCTTCGTGCATCAGGCCTCTAGTATTAAATATTTGTGTAAATGCCTATAAGTAATTGGACTATATTCCTTGAAAAACTCTAAAACAGAAATTTCAACCTTTCCAAGTCAGTCTACACCCTAAGCAAAATATTAAGGGTAGGGATATTCAATTTCTACCTACAGTCTAGTTCCAAACACTTCTCTAACCACCTCCATCTGGGCGTAATTAGGAGGGGCAACGGGCTCAAAAAAATATATATGATCAAGGTAGAGCTTTTTCTGACTATAAAATGAACTTTCTTATGAACTTCCTAGAAACTTTCCAAAGGAGTGTAACATCACTTAAGTAGTTTATATACATAGGCATAAAGAAAATGTGCATCTTAAATAAGAGAGCACATGTCTGGCTGGTGTTGCTCAGTGATTAGGCATCAACCTATACCTATATTTTTTAAAGCTTTTTCTTTTACTCTCAATTATTGAATTAAGAGATTTCATATTTGACCCCCAAGTCAAATAATTAGACATATGAAAATGTGTATCCAAACATTGCTCTCTCTTAAAATTTTAATCCTTACCCTAGGATATTTTTCCATTGGTTTTCAGAGAGTGGGAGAGGGAAAGACAGACAGGAATATCAATGTGAGAGAAACACATCGAGTGGTTATCTTCTCCATGAGCCCCTACCAAGGCCCAGGCCCGGGAGGAGCCTGCAACCGAGGTACGTGTCCTTGACTGGAATTGAACCTGGGACTCTTCCGTCTGCAGGCAGATTTCTATCCACTGAGATAAAATGGCCAGAGCAAAAAAAAATATTTTTATTGATTCAGAGAAGAAGGGGGAGGAAGAAAGAGACAGAAACATCAATGTTGAGAGATAATCATTGATTGGCTGCCTCTTGCATGCCCCACACTGGGGATCAAGCCCAGAACTTGGGCATGTGCCCTGATCAGGAATTGAATTGTGACCTCCTGGTTCATAGGTCGGAGCTCAACCACTGGGCCACGCCAGCTGGGCTGACCAATAGAATAGGACAGAAGTGACATTATATCAGTTTCAAGATTAACTTTTGAAAGATAAGCTTCCACCTTGTCCTTTCTCTCTTGTATCATTCCCTCTGGGGGAAGCCAGCTGTCATGTGTGAGGACAACTCAGGCAGCCTAAGGAGAGATTCATATAATGAAGAATAACTGAAAGCTTCAATCGGCAGCCATGAAGAAACTGAGGCATGCCAAGTGAAAGAGTTTGGAAGCTGATGTTCCCGCTCCCTCCATCATAAGTGTTTGTTATTTTAGACTACTAAGTTTTGGGTAATTTGTTACAAAGAAATACGTAAGTAATGCAGACGGTCACAATTCATATCCAAAAAAATCAAATGTACAACTTCTGAGTTAGCTGGAAGTCTGACCTTTTAGGGGAAGAATCAGATTCAGAATTGTCTTTATATTTGATCAGCAATAATTTCAATACCCCAAGGCTTTCTGAAGCAAAAAAAAAAAAAAAAAAAAAAAACACCCCAGAGAACTAAAAGGATGAAAAACCCAGTAAGAATATAAATCAGTTACTAGAAATATACTTCATTATGTCAGGACAACAAAATAAAGGTTGTAGTAGAACTAATTAAGAATCTAATAAAAAGGTAGATGTTTCACGAGGAAAGATACCAGTCCTAGAAAGCAAAAAATCTATTTGCTCTCAAAGGGTTATTGTGAGAAATATTGCTCAAAAACAATCATTGTATGTCTGTGTGAATAAAGCGCTTAGCACAATACCTGTTCAATCAGAATTAGCTGTTATTTTTTCCCAAGTGACCAATTAATGAGATTCTATACCATAAAACAGAAAATTAGATTTCACCAAAGTCTTTATAATCCATTTTTAACTTGGACAATCCTCCCTTTCTAACTCACAGGAATACTTACTATATAAGACACAAAGGCACACTACTTCCCCTGCATATTTCAAGTCATCTTCCAAGACCCAGGAACCTTTTTCCAACATCTCCAAGTATGGACTTCCTGAAAAGAGATGTTTTCTTTTAAATTACTTTGTGTAACAGCCAATGCCTTTTTCAAATAACATCTTTAATACAGCTTACATATCCTCATTAACATTTTCAATAATCACAGCGGTTCATTATGTGAACAGCAGTGAAAAGGTTTAATCACCGGATATGAAGTTATTGAAGGAAGCAAACATTTAATCAAACGATCAAAATGAGAACCTAATGTTACCAGTAAAACAGTAAAAAATAGCAACAAGCCTGGCTGGCATGGTTCAATGGTTGAGCATCAACCTATGAACCAGGAAGTCACAGTTCAATTCCCCTGATCAATGATTCTTTCTCATCATTGATGTTTCTCTCTCCTCTCCCTTCCTCTGAAATCAATAAAAATATATAGTTTTTAAGTTAAAAAAAGTAGCAACAAAAAAGCATGTAAAAGTGATAAATGTGAAGATAAATTGATGCAACTCAACTAAAAAAAAAAAAATTCCATTTATAAGCGTGTACACACTTCTCTATCCAGAAGTACACTAATAATACCTATGGCTGGAGTTGGTTATTTTCATTTAAGCAGTCTACAACATTTAAGTAAATCTGTTCTGCAATCTAGCAATTTTCAGTAACTCATTTGTAAGAAGAAGAATGCATCAGAATGTGAGAGCCACATTGTTTCATCTTTCCTAGGAGAACCTAATGTCTGGAATCCAATTAAGCAGAAAAGAAAAAAAGTCTTTTTTTTTTTTTTTTCTGAACTCTGATGCTGAAATGGCAGCACCAATATGGAGTGAACTGTGACCTTCTGATTCATGGGTTGACAATCACTGAGCCAACCAGCTGGTGGCAGCATGGGTACTTTCAACTCTATCTTAAGAAAAATGAAATAAATAAAAAAAAGAAAAGAAAACTGAGTACCTGTATCTAGGGGTCCCTCCCCCTAGGTTGTCTTCTGACCCTATTTTAACAGCAGCCCATTCGCCTAGAGCTCCACTTCCATCTGTAAAATCTAGCACCCACCAGCCTTGTTCTTTTAATTTCCCTATGACAGTCTCCATTTACAGTTACCTGTAACTGTTAATGGGGTGGGAGGGCATACGAGTATTTCCCCCCAGCTAATCACTGCTTATTTTCAAGATTATCAAATTGCATAGGTTTTGAGTAATCAACCCTATTTTTTCCCACAAGCCCTACTCCTTTCAAATGCCCTTTTCTGAACATAAGGGTTTTTCAGGAACACATATGACAGAGCAGAAACACATAAATCTATTTGTGTGCCAGGGACTGAAAAGACAAATTCACCTTGGAAATAGTCTCTGTACTCAAGAAGCACCTTCTAGCAGATTCTTTACAAACTTTGAGTCCTTAAAAACAGGGCAACCACCACTATGAGGTACCACTTCACGCCTATGAGAATGTGGAGCAACTTGAACCCTCATCCATTGTTAATGCAAAATAGTGCAGTCCCTTTGGAAAAACAGTTTGGTTTTTCCTCAAGAGGCTCAACATAAGAGTTAGCATACTTGGCCCTGGCTGGTGAGGCCCAGTTGGTTGAGTGTCACCCCATGCACCAAAAGGTTGCAGGGCACATGCCCAGTTTTTGGGCTCAATACCCCACAGGGAGCATGCAGGAGGCAACCAATGTTTCTCTTTCTCCCTTCCTCTTTCTAAAATCAATAAAAACATATTTAAAAAAAAGAGTTAAGTGTATGACCCAGCAATTCCACCCTTAGGTATAGACTCAAGAGAAAAACAGGTCTACACACAAACTTACTTGTATGCTAATGTTCACAGCAGCATTATTCATAATAGCCCCCCTGCAGTAGAAACAACCTAAATGTCCACCAACTGATGGATGGATAAATAAATGTGGCATATACAACAGAAGATCTTTTGGCAATAAAATAAAATAAAAATGAAGTACCTATATATAATACAACATGGATGAACCTTAAACATTCTAAGTGAAAGAAGCCAGAAGTCAATCACAAGGACCATATATTAGTTTGATTCCATTTATACGAAGTGCCTAGAATAGGCAAATCTACACAGACAAAAAGAGTAATAGTTACCAGGGGCTGCGGGGAGAGAAAATGTAAGGGCTGTTAAGGAGAATGAATTTCGGGAGGGAGTCGTGATGAAAATGTTCCCAAATGTGGTGATGGTTGCACAACTCATAAATATACTAACACTAAAACCTACTGAATTGTACATTTTTTTGTGGGTTAACTGTATGGTATATGAATTACATATCTCAATATAACTGTTATGTAAAATAATAAGGCAACCAACTTTTTCCTTAAAAACAACTGTAAACTGTTATTTATTTCTACTTAGCCTCATTCAGGTTTTAACTGGTGAAAAGTTTCTAACAAAACAACCGAATGTGATTGAACTCCAGGTCCTACCCTTTGCACATCTCATAGCCAAGCAAGCTCATTCCCCAAGGATCAATTTTCCCCAAATGTGACTTTTAAGAAAGCTATGTAAACAACAGCTGTTGATTTCACTCAAATAGGATAAAAACATAACTGGAAGTAGATGTGAATAAATAATACCTTGAGCTGAGTCTTTCTGTCTGGAATCTGGACAAAGTATAAATGGGGGAAAAGCAATCTTGCTTGGAAATGTAATCCTTCTTTCGAGCTAGAGAAGGAAATGAAAAAGTTACAACCATTTCTATTAAGCGGGAGAGAAAGAAACTACTTCATATGCTAAGGATCTCTTCAAAGACTCAAACCATACCCTAATATTGGTCCCATTTTGTTTCTTCTATGAAGATTGAAATCTCACACCGTAAACAGACATCGTCCGAAGATCTTCTCGCTCCTGAAAGCTCATGGATAGGATGTCCCCACACCTTAAACAACATCATTTCATTGCCCCTCCCAGTACTACTGAAAAAAAAAACTTACCTAATTTCCTTAATCCCCGCATTGTTCCAAAGGGTGTTGCAGAAAAAGCGTCCGTTGAATGAAAAGTCGACGCATTCTCACAAATCATTCCAGATCCTCCGGGGTCACATACCGACGCCCAAACGTACCAACAGCTCCTACATTATCTCCGCCTCAGGGAAGTAACCAGTTACAACGCAAAAAATATGAAAAATGAAATGCCTCTCTAAATAACTTATTTTGGGCCCAATGTGTCTTCACTATTTCTAGGGCACACGCGTTTATTCCTCTCCCTTCTTCCCACCATAGCTTCCATTTCTTTTCAGCCGGAGACCCAGCGCCCCTGGCTTCTCCGTAACGCTGGTTTTGCCCCTCCGCTTCTCATTCTCAGGGTCAGCCTCACCAAGAGCGCGATGGCACTGGATTTAGCCACCGCGGGCGAGAACAACAGAAAAACAGGCCCTTTACAACCCAACGCCCCAACCACCCTCGAACCGAGAGGGCGGGGCGATCAAGTGCTCCTCTTCGTGCCCTTGACCTTTCCGATTGGCTGCCGAGACACCACGCAGCCTGTGATTGGTCACGGCGTCTAGCGTAGCGCCCACAGGAAGGAAGGATAAGAGTCCTGCGCCTTAAAAGCCCGCCTTCCCGACAAATAAAGGTCGCGGACCCTCAGCGGGTGGAGCTAAGTTTCTCGTGGTTCATGCTGTTCCGGGGGGCGCCGGAAGTGGGACCCCACTTTCCAAGAAGATGGCCCGAAGTTGCGCCGCTGTGGGTTGCAGCACCCGGGACACCCTGCAGAGCCGCAAGCACGGCTACTCTTTCCATCAGTGCGTGAGAGCAGCCTCGGAGCTGTCTTAACTCCTGGCACTGCCAGGCGGGCCGTAGGCCGGAGGGGGGGGGGGGGTAAGGGGGTGGGGCTGAGTGTGGCGCCGTCCACGTGACGTGCTTGACCTGAGTAACGTGGGACTGGGGGAAGGAAACCCGGGAACTGGGAGGGTTAAAATGGTTCGTTTTTTCCCGCTCAGTGACTACCTCCAAATTGCTGATACTTCCTCAACGCCTACTGCTTGCCTATGGCTTTTCGCGACAGTTACTTGAAAGGAATTGTGCTTCCTTTTTTGGTTTATTGAACGTGAGGAGACGGGAAGGGAGGGGAATTTGAAAGAGCTGTGGAAGGCGTGCGCTTCCATTTAGTGTGTGGGTTGCTCATGGGCGTGAGTCCAGGTCAGTTTTCACCAGCAGGGCCGGTCATTACAAGTTGTTCAGTAGCCGTCGCCGAGCGCTACAAGGCCGGACGGATTCTGCCTGAATCCGGTCATGGCGAGGAAGTTTCCTTTGGCCCAAGAGGAGGGCAGATCTTCAGACCAATCTAAATTGAACCCACATCTATGGCCCAGGATTACAATCAATGTTCAAGGCACATTGGGAAGTAGAAACGTGGGTAAAACGTCCTCAGAGACAGATGTATACTTTAAAAAGAGGTAAACTAATCCTGGCGGGGTGGCTCAGTTTTTTGGAGCGGTGTCTGGTACACCAAAAAGGTGGTGGGTTCCATCCGGTCAGGGCACTTACCCACGTTGCGATTGGATCCCCAGTTGGGGCGCAAGGGGGAGGCAAATCAACAGACTGAAGTTTTGATGGATGTTTCTCTCTTACATGGATGTTTCTCTCTGTCCCTCTCTCCCCCCTTCTACCTCTCTCCCTACTTCTACGTCCCTCCCCCCTCCTCTCTAAAAATCAATAAACAATATCCTCCAATGGGGATTTAAAAAATAATAAACTATTAAGGTAATGTTGAGATGTAGAGTTAAGCCATTGACAAAGCACTTTTTTAAAAAAATACATATTTTTATTGATTTCAGAAAGGAAGGGAGAGGGAGAGAAATATCAGTGATGAGAGAGAATCATTGATCAGCTTCCTCCTGCATGTCCCCCCTCTGGGGATCTAGCTTGCAACCTGGGCATGTGCCCTGACTGGGAATCCAACTGGAACCTTATTTATGGGTCGCACAACCACCGAGCCACACCTGTCAGGCTAAGGGTATTCTTTAAGACGAGGAAGAAGCGGGGGGGGGGGGGGGGGGGGGGGGGAAGAATAAATAAACAATAAAATGGGAATAAGTACATATCTATCAACAATTGTATCTAAAAGTAAATGAACAAGGAATCTAATGAACAAAATAAACTGATGAATAAAGTAAAATTAGAGGCATGAACAGACTGAGGAATCTCAGAGTGGGGTAGGAAGAGATTAACCAAAAATCTTATATGCATATATGCATTATCTATGGACACAGACACTGGGTGAATGCCTGGAGTAGGGCAGAAATGGGGCGGAGAAGGCATTGGGGGGTAAAACGAAAAAGGGGACATCTGCAATACTCTCAACAATAAAGATTTTTTAAAAATTCAGGAGTGGATTAGCTGGGTGTTACAGGGTATCCTGATTGAAGGCTTGCCCGGCAGTGTGGCCCAGTGGTTGAGCATTGACCCATGAACCAGGAAGTGGAGGTTCTATTTCTAGTCAGGGCACATGCAGGGGTTTCAGGCTAGATCCTAATGAGGGGCGTGCAGGAGGCAGCTTACTGATGATTCTCATCACTGATGTTTCTATCCCTCTCCCTTCCTCTCTGAAATTAATGAAAATATATTATAAAAAGGAAAGACTGAATAAGGCTTGACTGAGGCTGAGGGGCTTTTTTCAACAAGGCTCACTCACAGGTCCTTTGGCTGGAGGCCTGGGGTTTCTTGCCAAGCGGAGCTCATAGGGCTGCTTATGACATGGCAGATAACTTCCACTTGGAGAAAAACCATTCAATAGAGTAAGGAGGAAGCCTCAATGCCTTTTATGATCCAATTTCATTGCCCACTGTCACTTCTGCTCTTTTTGTATTCCTTAGAAGCAAATCACTTAACTCCAGCCCACACTCAAGGGGAGGGGAATTAGGCTTCACCTCTTGGAAGGAAGAGTACCAAAGAATTTGTGGACCTGGTTTAAAATCGTCATGGGGGGGGAAATTGCCAGAAAAGGAAAACACATTAAATCTGAGCTGATTCTGTTCAGTGTAGGCAGTAAAGGCAAAAATGTGGTGGGATATTTAATATAAGGATTGCCCCCATACAAATTGGGACAGGATCACTATTGAATTTCTGGATTCAGAAATATGAAATAATTTTGAAAATGAAATCAGATTAAGTAAATTAAACTTTAACTGGACTTAATGTTTATATAAAGCAGTTAAATAATAAATGGGTTTATATCTGCTGTATCATTACTATAACATTTTCATGTTAATAGAACTTTAATATGATTGCTGTAGATTTCCAACTGATACCATACTGCGCTCAAAATGGATCAGGGCTGTTAATCGCGTGGACCCCAGAAGCAAAAAGATTTGGATCCAGGACCAAGTGCTATGCTATGTTCCAAACATTTTCTCGAAAGTGACTTTGAGTCATATGGCTTAAGAAGAATGCTGAAAAAAGGAGCTGTGCCTTCTGTTTCTCTATACAAGGTACTTAAATCTAGGTGTAAACAAAACTAAATTTTACTGAGGCTTTAAAAATGAAGA
>NC_137072.1:65007823-65023707 GCF_951640355.1 Cnephaeus nilssonii | reverse complement strand
AAAAATCAGTGATGAGAGTGAATCATCTATCAGCTGCCTCCTGCATCCCACACCCCATTCCCTATCCCCACCCTGGGGTATGACCCCAAAAACCTGGGCATGTGCTCTGATCAGGAATGGAACCGCCACCTCCTGGTTCATAGGTTGATGGTCATCCACTTAGCCACACCAGCCAGGCTCAAATTCTTTACAGTTTTAACTGCTACATAATTTGTCACTCAAGTCCTTTTACAATGGAGTTGAACTAGATAATTTGCAGAATCCCTTTGAGTTTGAAAATTGTATAAATCTCCAAATATTTTCTAAAATATTCCATAGAATAAATATATGTGTCGATTTGAAAAACTACCTAGTCTTTGTGAACCAGGATGTTTAAAGAGGGGCAAAATAAGAATTGCCAACTTACTCTTTGATGAGAGAAGCAGATAATTTGGATTTACATTCTGGTGAATAAGGAGCATGTCCTGCTTCTAGAAGAGTAGGTAGCTCTAGCCGAGAATATTTTGTGTTTTTCCAAGTGAGGAATAGAGGTAATTAATAGATGTCCCACTGGGAACAGGGGTGCTTGTTTTGTTTTTTCTCAGTGGTAGGAAAGATTGTCTGTTCAATCCAAACATTCCCCAGAAATGTTTCTCATGACTAATTTTTACCCTCATATAAAAGTAACCAGGGAACAAATAAAACAAAAAATCTCCTCATAATCAAGAGGCTTAATTTTATCCAGTTATTTTCTTTTCTTTCCTGTGTCTCTAAAAATCTCCACTTAGGCTGTCAGTGAAGTTAAATACAGTGATTCAGTGGAAACTTTTTTCTTCCTTCTTTCTAGCAAAATGATTCAAGATAAGTTGGTCTACAGGCTCAAAGATAGGATATTAATCTCTGAACAAAATCAGTTAAAATGTGATTGTATTTAAATTTTGGTGCCCAGTGCATTTTAAATGAAAATTTTATGCTCTATACCTGAAAATGTTACTGTATATGTTTTTCATCACAAAAGAATAAATAAATTTATTTTAACAGATTTTAAATGGGAATTGTACAACTGGAGTGAAACATCTGAGTACTCTACAGAAATGAAGCAATTTGCATGTACACTCTATTTGTGCAGTAGCAAAGCCTATGATCATATAAGAAAGATTCTTAAACTGCCTCATTCTTCCATCCTGAGAACGTAAGTGAATTACTTTATTGCATTATAGAGATTAAGGCTATTAGTATTCACACTCTCCTTTATTAGTCCATTTCCCTTTTTAAAAACTTCCTATTTGGTGTTTACATATTAGCACAATCAATGTTTTCACCAACAAAATGAAGACATATAGTCTGACATCTTTTGCATCTGCTAAATGATAGAGACATTCTGAGTGATACAATTCAAATCTTGAAGTTTTGGAATTTCTAATACACTTCAGTAGTCTTAATATGTGACTATCTTAGAAAATCTAGAAGGGTTCTAGAATGATACCATTGGTTTGAAGCAAAGAACAAAAATCTGAATTTTGCCCTAGCTGGGTTGGCTTAGTGGATAAAGCATCAGCCTGCGAACTGAAGGGTCCCAGGTTCGATTCCAGTCAAGGGCACATGCCCAGGTTTCGGGCTCGATCCCCAGTAAGGGGCGTGCAGGAGGCAGCCAATCAATGATTCTTTCTCATCATTAATGTTTCTATCTCTCCCTCTCCCTTCCTCTCTGAAATCAATAAAAATTATATATTTTAAAAAATCTGAATTTTTTAAAGCTCTGGACAACCTTCATTGGTAGTTTGATGCCAATGAAGGTTGTCCAGAGCCCAGATTATGATAAATATTTTTTTTGGATTTGTGATCAAAATACAAAGATATATTTGTAATTTTCTTACTGTAAAGCAAATAACACAGTGACTGTATTTTAATACCTTATAAATTTAATCTTCAATTTTCACTGATTTTACTGATTTCTGGTTTTACTGATTTCTCTTTACTTTTATTTATTTACTTGGCTTAAACAGAAATTTATTGTTTCAGAGTTCTGGAGGCTACAAGTCCAAAATCAAGGTGTCTGCAGGGTTAGTTCCTACTAAGGGCTGTGAGGGAAGGGTCTATTCCATGCCTCTCTCCTTGACTTGTAGATGGTAGTCTTCTCCTGTGTTTCTTCCATTATGTGTTTCTTGGTCTAAGTTCCCTCTTTTTATGAGGATACAGTCATGTTGGAGTGACCTCATTTTAGCTTGATTACCGCTATAAAGACCCTATCTCCAAATTAGGTCACATTCTGAGGTACTGGGGATTAGGATTACAATATAACATTTTTGAGGGGCACAATTCAACCCATACCAGTTACTTTCCTGCTGTATAAGCCTCCCATTTCCCATAGACCAAAGGCCAATTCCTTCCTGTGGCTTCCTGAGCTTCCTGCGATGTGGCTTCTCCTGGCCCTGCAGCTTCTCTCTTACCTTCCACTCTGCTCTCTTGCTCCATTTGTAAGGCATTTCTTGCTTCTTGCTTTAGGGACTTACTATTCCGTCTGCCTGAAATGCCCATTCTTTCTGTTAGTACTGATGATTGATCCTCACCTTTCAGACTCAGACTAGGTATTACATCCTTTCAGAAGCCTGGCCTACCATTCTTCTCCCAATTCTGGATTAGGCACCTCTCTTGCACACACTATATGGAAGTGAATCTTAAGTACAATAACACTGTATTCCACACTATACTATGAGCTGCCCAAGTACGAGGCCTACATCTGGTTCTTTGTTATACCCAAACACACCCTAATCCTGAGCAGTGCTTGGAACACAATGGTCCCTTGATGAATATTTGTGCAATTGAAAGAATGCCTAGATGGTAATTAGGATTTCGAATAGCTGTAAGAAAGACAGTGTATCTCAAGTTGCTGTCTAAAAACCAGCACTCCATTTAATTGGAGTTGGGGCAGAGACGAGCCAGGATTGACAGGAGCCATCTATCTCTTCTGGAAGGTGCCTCTTGGTTTCTTGTTGCTCCAACTTGAAAACAGAGTCACAGGGGCTCTGAGTTGAAGAAACTCTTAGATACCATGTAGTTAAACCCCCTCATTTTAAAGAAGGGAGAAATGGAGGCCTGGTGGGAGAAAGGGCCTCAATTATCATAACTTTTTTTTTTTTTCCATTTTGGGGAAAACATCTTTTTTTGTAAATTGTGATGTGATTGACATAAAATTCTATTAGTTTCAGGAGTACATTTATTCAATACTTGTACATATTGTAAATTGATCACCACAATAAGTCTAGTTAACATCCATCACACACACAACATTTTTTTCTTATGGTGAGAACTTTTTCTCTTTTTTTTGGTTAATCCTCACCTGAGGATAGTTTCTCCATTAATTTTTAGAGAAGAGTGCAGGGAGGAAGGGGAAGAGAAAGAGAGAGAGGAAAAAACATCGATGTGAGAGAGACACATTGATTGTTCACCTCCTGCGTGTGCCCCAACCAGGGCTGGAGATGGAACCCGCAACCCAGGTACACACCCTTGACCAGGAATGGAACCTGTAACTCTTTGGTCCATGGGCCAGTGCTCCAACCACTTAACCAAACTGGCCAGGTAGTAATGAGAACTTTTAAGATGTACTCTCTTTGCAACTTTCAAATATACAATACAGTATTATTTATTATAGTCACCAGACTGTACATTATATCCCTCTTAAAAAATGAATGAGAATTTTTCTCCATATACACTATTAAAATACTACTACTAAAACATTTAGAAATTAGAGAAAGGAAGGAAAAGTCATTCATTGTTCCTCTACATTCTATATAGGCAATTATTGTTACCATTCAGGGAATTTTCTAATAGGCTTTTTTCTGGACTTAGATTACTAGTTTTTTACATAGTTGTGATCTTTTTAAAAAAATATATTTTTTTATTGATTTTAGAGAGGAAGGAAGAGGGAGAGAGAAATAGAAACATCAATGATGACAGAATCACCTTTTGGCTGCCTCCCGCAGGCCCCCCACTGGGGATCGAGCCCGCCACCCAGGCATGTGCCCTTGACTGGAATCGAACCCGAGACCCTTCAGTCCACAACCGACGCTCTATCCACTAAACCAAACCAGCCAGGGCTAGTTGTGATCTTTAATAGCTGCATATTATCAGGGAATTGCATCCTAGTAACTCAGGCATTCTCCAGCTATTGGACATTTACATTGGAGACTCCCTTAGTTGCCCCTAAGAGTATACTTTTGAAGCTATAAGGAGCAATGAGAAAAACTGAACAAGGCACCAGCAAAGCTGGGTTTCACACTTGTGCATAACTAGCAGCACAATATAGGTCAAGAGGCTTAACCTTTCCCTCTGTCCCAGATTCCTAACTATAAAATGAGGTAGATGTACTAAACGTCCCCAAAGTTTCCTTCCCCTTCAACAATTTCCTCATTTCAGTGAATTTACAGGTCAGACTGGTTTATGATCTGAATTCTAAATACATCAATTAGAACAAAGTGAGTAATTGATTTATATACTTTTAAAAGAAGTAAATGAGAAATTAAAAATTATTTTGTGGTATGTTTGCATCTTAAAATACTACTCTGTTTCTAAGTTTCTCTATTACCTTACTATTTTATGATAATTTTATTTACTTGAGAATTTGGCTCCTTACACTTGGCTTTATTTCTTTAGAGATTTAAGGCTACTTCAGTACCATTTAAGGCATTTTCTCTCCTTTAAAAAAGAAGTGTGCTTTTTATTTATTTTAGAGAGCAAAGGAGAGGGAGAGACAGATAGAAACATTGACGAGAGAGAAATACCCATCAGCTGCCTTCTGCACACCCCCAATGGGGATTGAGCCCACAACCTGTGCATGTGCCCTAAATAGGAATCAAACTGTCCTCTTGGTGCATGGGTTAATAACGCTTAACCAGAGCCACACCTGCAGGGCAGCATTTTCTCTTTTTAAATTTTTTTAATTTCTTCATTTGTGTCTTATATTTTTCAATTTTTTTATTTTCCAGATGGTTATCCAAATGCAAACCCAGTCCAGGTTTCAACAGCAACGTTTTTTCTTTTCTTCAACAAAGAGTAGAGAATGGAGACCAGCTATATCAGTATTGTTCACTGATAATAAAAGGTGTATCTCTCAAACAACAGGTTCAGTGGGATCCCAGCAGTCAACATTTGCAAGGGTTTATGGACTTTGGTCTTGGCAAACTTGATGCTGATGAAATGCCACTTGCCTCAGAAACTGTTTTGTTGATGGCAGTGGGTATTTGTGGTCATTGGAAAACACCTCTTGGTTATTTTTTTGTAAACAAAGCGTCTGGATATTTGCAAGCTCAGCTGCTTCGTCTTACTATTGGCAAACTGAGTGACATAGGGATCACAGTTGTGGCTGTTACGTCTGATGCTACAGCTCAGAGTGTTCAGATGGCAAAAGCATTGGGGATACACATTGATGAAGACAACATGAAGTACACATTCCAGCATCCTTCATCTTCTGGTCAACAGATTGCATACTTCTTTGATTCTTGCCACTTGCTTAGATTAATAAGAAATGCATTTCAGAGTTTTCAAAGCATTCAGTTTAGTAATGGCACAGCACATTGGCAGCACCTTGTGGACTTAGTAGCACTAGAGGAACAGGAATTATCAAACATGGAAAGAATCCCAAGAAAACTTGCAAATTTGAAAAACCATGTACTAAAAGTGAATTCAGCTGCCCAACTCTTCACTGAGAGTGTGGCCAGTGCGTTAGAATGTTTGCTGTCATTAAGCCTGCCACCTTTTCAAAATTGTATTGGTACCATCTACTTTGTACGCTTAATTAATAATCTCTTTGACATTTTTAATAGTAGGAACTATTATGGAAAGGAACTTAAAGGACCTCTAATGCTTGCAACTTTTAATAAAATTAATCAGGTATTAACTGAAGCCAAGACGATTTTTGTTACATTATCTGATACTAACAATAATCAAATAATTAAAGGTAAGCGAAAACTAGGATTCTTGGGATTTTTGCTTAATGCTGAGAGCTTAAAATGGCTGTATCAAAATTATGTTTTCCCAAAGGTAAGGCCTTTTCCATATCTTCTTACTTACAAATTCAGTCAAGACCATCTGGAATTATTTCTAAAGATGCTTAGAAAAATACTAGCAACCAGTTCTAACCCTACCTGCATGGCATTCGAGAAAGCTTACCATAATTTGGAGACCAGATACAGGTTACAAGGTGAAGTTTTTCTAAGTGACCTGAGCATCCTCGACATCTCAATTGCTCGAAGGACTGACATGAACCTGGGGACAGTTCAACGTCATTATGGTGTCAACATTATAAAGACTCCTTTTCACAATGAGGATATTTGCCTAGACTGGTCTAATTGTTCACTAAGTGAGGCATTACTAGACCTATCAGATTATAGGCGAAATCTCACCTATTGTGCTGGTTATGTTGCAGATACATTATCAACTCTTTTAACTTGTGAGGACTGTGTCAGTGCACTGTATGCATCGGATCTCAAAGCCTCTAAAATTGGGTCACTGTTGTATGTTAAAAAGAAGAATGGTTTGCATATTCCTTCAAAAAGTTTATGTCAAGTCATAAACATTTGTGAGCAGTTTGTAAGAACCCATTCAAAAATGCCAGTTTATGAACAACTTCCTCAACAGAGGGAATTATATCTTCAACAAGAAATATTATGTGAGCTTTCTGGACATAGTTATCTTTTTGTAGATTTAGATGAGCATCTCTTTGATGGAGAAGTGTGTGCCATCAATCACTTTGTAAAGTTACTAAAAGATATAATAATCTGCTTCTTAAAGTTGAGAGCTAAACAGAGGGAATTATATCTGCTTCTTAAAGTTGAGAGCTAAAGATAGAGCTCATTTCCCTATAAAACAGCCAGAAAGACTTGAAATGAAAATGTCAAGGAAACACTGGTCATCTTTAGAGGGTTGCAAATGTTTTAAGTTTTGCTAATACCAATAAATTCAGGCATCTGCTAAGTAACCATGGATATTCATTCAAAGGAGAGACCCAAAATAAATTTAAATTTATATTAAGAATAGTTGGTCAACATTTATTTTCAAGTTCAACCTACCATATTTTCTAAATTGATCATTCTGCACAGTGGACAGGTTTATATTCTTAGAATTTACAACTTGCATATTTTATAAAATCTGCTTGAACTTTGGTATGGTTTGCGGCATTTTAACGTTACCAACCTGTGCAAAGCAGTAAGAGCGGACTAGACAAGAAGTACTGGCTTTGAATTTAGTACTGTAAGACTGACTAATGTGACTGGACATAATTTTAATTTGTTCAATCTACTTTAAAAACGAGACAATAACAACTAGGAGTCACAACACATTGACTCCTTTTACAAATAGACTACATTCCTTAAATGAGCTTTGGTTGACAGAATACCTTGAGTATAGTTTTATTTACATATGAAAATTAATGGTTTTAGATTTAGGCTAAATTAAAATATCAGATACCACAAAATCCCTTTGCCAGGGTATCCTAAAATAGAAATATTTATGCTTTATCAGATGGACAGTAAGCATCTGAGCCATGAAATAGTTCCTTGTGCTGCAGTGAAGCTGGGGATTATAGTTTTAGGGACGTACACAGGTGATGTAATTTTCACAATTTATTGTCTCTGGACTTTGAAATAGTACTTTTGAATAATAGAGTGGATAATTACTTGACTCCTATTGAAAGAGCCCAATGCTCCTCAGCAAATGAGAAATTTTTATGTCAACTTCTGCTTTTCTGAAGCCTACTCGTATTTACAGGGAGGCTAAAATAATGAAACATTTCAGTGTTGAATGAATAATGGAATTTTATAGCATGTAATAATTTGGGAAAAGATGGTCAATTGAGATAATAGATATGAAAAAAATTGTCTTAAGTTTTACAGAAATTTAGAAGTAACTTAAATACTGTCAAAGATGGAAATATAATAAGGCCAATTTTCTCACACCCAGAGTTGAAAAGATAAATAGAAAAACATGTAGGTATATGTACTTTCATAAATGGGAGTATTTTAATGGATAAAAGAAGCAAGCAAGCACATTATTTACCTGTGTATGTATTCTTATTGAATGAATGTTAAAAAGTACAGTTAATAAGAAAACTAAAAATTGCAAAAGATTATTTACTGGGTATAAGTTGAGTTTTATTAATTGAAATGTACCCTAAATAGTATATTTTAATATTTTTTATACTCTACCTCAAAGGCTTAAGTTTTGAAATGTAATCAGAGTTGCACTGCAATTTATATTAAGAACTATTGCTGAGAAATCTGAACATTGTGGTTTTTGTTTTGTTTGCCATAGAATTAGTTTAGATTCACCAGGATAAATCTTATTTAAAGGAAACCTGTTTGTAAGTCACCACCTTTATAAATCCACCTTTAGTAACTCAATAAATTTTATAACTGAATAAGTTTTCTATCTGATCTTTACTAAAAACTAGTTCATATCTGTAGTGTCTTAGTTTTTGACGAATGTACTAATATATTCTTATTTTAGAAATTAGTGGTTTGCATTATTTTAAGTGCTGGATAAATTGGAAAAACATTGAAGATAATATTTCCATCACTGCCTTTAGCACAGTTAATTGCTTTTGCTCTAGGGAAAGTGTGCTATGGAATTTTTTAAATAGTCATGTTTGATTAGGGTTAGTTTATAAATTTTATTCAACACCTTTGTCCTTTTTTCTTTGGAGAAAACTAACATTCTCTTCAGAAATGTATTCTTACTTTTCAACAAATAGTACTGGGACAATTGTATATCATCATGCAAAAGTATTAACTCTAAATAGATCAAAAATCTAAATGTAAGAGGTAAAGCTATAAAACTCTTAGAAGAAAAGAGAGTCGGGAACTTACATTGTGATAGTTTCTTAGATATGACACCAAAAGCACCATCAACAACAAATAAATTGGACTTCATCAAAATTAAGGAAAAGAGATGTTGTGCTTCAGAGGACAACATCCATAAAGTAAAACAACCCACAGAATGGGAGAAAATTTTTACAAATCATTTGGTAGAGGATTTGTATCTAGAATATACAGATAACTTTCATAACTCTGTAATAAATAACCCACTTTTTAAAATGGGTAAAGACCATGAGTAGACATTCTTCAAAGGAGATCTACAAAGGGCCTGTAAACACCAGAATATATGTTGGACATTAGCCATCTGGGAAATGCAAATCAAAACCACAATGAGATACCACTTTATACCCACTAGGATGGCTGTAATAAAAAAGTGTTAACAAGAATGTGGAGAAGTTGGAATCCTTATACATTGGTGATGAGAATGGAGAGCCTGGAAACCAGCCTGGTAGTTCTTCAAAGGGTTAAGGAGAGTTACCAAATGACTCAGCAGTTCTACTGACAGGCATATACCCAAGAGAAATAAAAACATGTCCATGTGAAAACTTGTACACAAATTTCATAGTAACATAATAGCTAAAAAGTGAAAAAGACAATGTCCCACTAATGAATGATAAATAAAAATGTGCTGTATTCATACAGTAGGTCACATGGTAAATGTATATTTTACTTGATAACGATCTGCCAGAACTTTTTTTGCCACGTGACTGTACCACTTTGCATTTCAACCAGTAATGTACGAAATTTTCTGTTGCTCTGCTTCCGCCCCAGTATTTGGTTTTGTTTTGAATTAGCCATTGAAATGGGCATGCGTGATATTTCATTGTAGCTTTAAATTTCTTAATAGCTAATGAGCATCTTTTTGTAGGTTTATTTGCCATCCACATAATTTTATTTTTATTTTTAAAAATATATTTCTATTGATTTGAGAGGAAGGGAAAGGGAGAGATAGAAACACAATGATGAGAGACAATCATCCATTGTCTGCCTCTTGCACGCCCCCTACTGGGGATTGACTTTGCAACCCAGGCATGTGCCAGGACAGAGACTCAAACCATGACCTGGTTCTAAGGTTGATGCTCAACCACTGAGCCATGCTGATTGGGCCCATCCACATTTTAGGTGAAATGTTCAAATCTTTTGCCCACATTTGAGAAGGTTGTTTTCTTATTGAGCATTAATTTCATATTCTGCACAGAAGTATACTATTAGATGTGTTTTGCAAATATTTTTTCCTAGTCTAGGGCTTTTCTTATGTGTGCTTTGAAGAGCAGACATTAATTTTGTTAAGTCCAATTTATTGATTTTTTTTCTTAGTTTCATATCTAAGAAATCTTTAACTCAAGGTCACTTTTTTTCTTCCTGTTTTCTAGACATTTTGTAGTTTTAGTATTTACATTTAGATTATAATCCATTCTCAGCTAATTTTGGTGTGTCGTATAAATTGTTTGGATGTTCACATATGGATATCCCAGTACCATTTGTTAAAAAGACTGTTCTTTCTTTAGTGAATTACTTTTGAACCCTTGTCAAAATTTGACAATATATAGATGTCTATTTCTGACTATTCTGTTCTCTTTAATTTTTAGCAATACCACAGTTTTCATTAGCTTTAATGTGTTTAAATCAGATTGGAGTCCTCCAACTTCATTCTTTTTTTTCAAAAGTATTTGGCTATTCTAGTTGTGCCTTTCTATGTAAATTTTATAGTCAACTAGTTGAATTTTACAAAAATTCCTTCTAGGATTTTGACAAGATATGTTGAATCCATAGATTAATTTAGGGAGAAATTTAATAATGAATGTTCCAATCCATAAACATGGTATCTCTCTTTTTAAGGTATTTTATTATTAGAAATCAGTGTTTCCTACATTTCACATACAGACTTTGTACATATTTTTGTTACATTTCATGTTTTGTGGTGCTGCTATAAATGGTCATTTTAAAATCTGTTTCTAAATGTTGATTGCTACTGTATACAAATACACTTCAGCATACTGACCTTGTTAGTCTTAGTGCTTTTTAAAAAAAGATTATTTGTCTTTCCTATATAGGTATTCACATCATCCACAAATAGATATTATCTTATTCATTTTCAATCTATGGCCTTCCCCCTTATTGTACAGTGACCTCTAAGACAACATTGAATAGGAGTGCCTTGTTCCCAATGTTAGAGGAAAAAAATTGTTTTCACCATTTATATATTACCTGTAGGCTTTTTTGTAAAAATTTTTTATCAAGTTTAGGATCCCTGATATTCCCCATTTGCTGCAAGTTGTGTTTTTATAACCATAAATGGATACTGAATTTTGACATGTAATTTTTTTGAAAAAAATATTGATATGTAATTTACATACCATAACAGTCATCCTTTTAAAGCATACAATTCAGTAGTTTTTAGTATACTCAAAAGGTTGTTTTCTGCAACTTCTGAGAATCACATAGCTTTTGCATGTTGATATAAAACATTGACTTTTTTTAACGTTACCTAACATTGATTTTTTAATGATACATAACATTGATTTTTTAATGATACATAACATTGATTGGGGGGGGAGGAGGGTGGCATCCTTTTTATTCCTGGGATAAACCCAACCTGGTCATGATATATTATTTTTATATATTTCCAGGTTATATTTGCTAATATAATTAGTTATTAAAGTCTTTGACCTTATAATAAACATTACCCTGAATATATGCATTTTATTGCTTTTGATAAAAACTAAAGTGCCTTAAATGCAATGCTTTGATAAAACTACTTAAAATAATTTTTAATTCGAAGTTTTTTAAACCTTATAACTGACAACAAATACTTGGCCTGGCCAGTGTTGCTCAGTAGTTGAGCATTGACCCATGAACCAGGAGGTCAGGTTCATTCCCAATGAGGGCACCTGCCTGGGTTGCAGGCTTGATCCCAGTGAGGGCATGCTGGAGGCAGCCAATCAGTGGTTCTCATTGATATTTCTATCCCTCTCTCCCTGTGAAATAAAAAAAAAAAAAAAAAAAAGGAAAGGCACCATAACAAAAAAAAAGATTAATTTACATAAAACTACATAATAGAAAATAACTATATACTCAAGGTTTTCTAGTGATTGGCTTTTCTCTGGGTTGGTGCAACAAAATTCCTATATGAAATGCTTTAAGGGATGCAATATGATCATAGGTAGGGCAGGACGTCCTGGTTTAAACCTGTATTTACATAAGCATTCTCTTAGCTACCAAACTATACAATAGAAGGCTTCTAAAGGTATTTTTATTCACATTTTACATTAGAATTGAGCAAAAGTCAGTTGTCCATATCAAATGATGGGGAGGCTAAGGCAGTAGTCTTCCCACAAGTTGTTGCTCTGCTTGTTTTATTACCAGTAACATTAAGGTTCTGGGTTCCCGTATAGTCCAAAGACCAGACCTGCAAGTTGCTTTTCGTTCTTGTAGGAAGGTGCTTATCATAGGAATATCAAACTTAAGGGAAGGAGTAAGATTGAGTTTCTGCCCTTCAAAAAAATGCCCTCACCTATTTGGCTCAGTGGCTAGAGCATCGCCCCGCTCCAACTGAAGGGTTGTGGGTTCAATTTCAGTCAAGGGCTCATACCTCCATCCCCCGCCCTGGTCGATCTGTGAGGGAGACAACCAATTGATGTGTTGTGTCTCTCTCTGTCTCTCCCTCTTTCTTCCACTGTCTCTAAAAAACAATGGAAAGATGTCCTCTGGTGAGATTCACAATAAACCGAGAGAAAAAAGAATGTCTCATTTCAAAGCTATTTATGTTAATGATAATTGGGCAAAATGATAGGTTTAGTTTTCAGTTGTGCTTTCAAAGTGATGTTAAATTTACCTGAAATCAGGTATGTTTAAAAGGTTTGCATGTTAAAAAAATAATAAAAAAATAAAAATAAAAAAATAAAAGGTTTGCATGTTAAATGGTTAAAAGTGGTATTAAAGAAAAAGTGCAAAATCTTTTTTTACAGAATAGTATAAATGTTTATTTTTTGTATGATTTACTTTGCTGTCATGTTTTTACAATATAGAAAAGTGTACTCTTTGAATAGCTCTAGTAAATATAAATTTAATCTTTCTACTTTGGGATGTAAATAGAGCTAAAAAATTATATACCCAAACCTCCCCAAACAGTATTTTAAAATTGTTGAATTAATGTGGATATTAATCTTATTCAGCAATTTGATGCAAATGCCTAAATACAAAAAATTGTTTAGTAAGTACTACACACAAAGGAAAAGGCTTAATATTTTAGCTTCTTGAAAATCAGTAAAACTAGTAGTATTTGATTGCACCTTCAAATTTTTACAAGCAAAACATTCTCAAGCAATATCATCATACATAATCTATAATTGTAATCCAAATTTCACAAACATTTTCTGCACACTGTATATAAATACACATCACAAAGGTGCAATTAGAATTGAACACAGAATATGTACAAAAATGAACAAAGTTTAGGTTTAGACCAAAAAGGTATTGTAATCTTTTGAAAAATAACTTGATTAGATATTTTACCCTTACACTAATTTACATTTATACAAATTTTAATTAAACATACTAGACAGAGGTGCTAAGAATGTTTGCATTATCTACATTTAAAGTTTACTGCACTATAATTTTATAAATCCAAATTTAAATAGATACTTCAATGAATAACGGACTCTTTTGGATTACTTAATTTCTATTGCCTATATCTTGTGTGTTCATATGAACATATATACACAATTAATATATACAACTATAGGTTTCTTGTAGGAAATGTAATCACATACTAATAATTATTGAGGATTAAGGTACCTAACAAATGCCTGAATTCCAACATGGTTTTTTCTTGTCATAAAATCAGAGTCCTATTATAACAGGCTCTTAAATTCATAAAGCTGTTGAATTCTGAAAGTGATTTGGGTTATTTTAGTAATTATATGAAAACACTCATACCTTCAGTGTACCAAATCACTGGCTAAAAATAATGCCATATTAAGCTTCCCTTATAAAAAAATACCCACTACAATTTTGAAAGCTTTGTTAAGGAGGCCCATTTCAGTAAATTAACTCTCATACTGGTTTGAAACCTCTTAGTTCAAAAGTCTATAAAGAGAACTGCCTATACAGATGAAAAATCCTTCCCTACATTCATCTCTTAGAACTTCAATATTCTTTATTTCTCCATCTAATTCAACTTTTATACGTGATTATTATATAAGGTTCTATTTTACCACACCTAATATGTTTAGCTTCTATTTATAGGAGCCTTTCATTTTAATGGTACCCAGTAATCACCTTGATAATTTATTTCAAATACATACCACTTCCTTGAAAGAAAATGAAAAAAATATCCCAGAGCATTTCTTACTCACTTCTTATTATAAAAACACATTGCCCATCCTTTGAGAATTAATCTATTATCCCTTAATGTCTTAAAAAAAAACAACACAAAATAACTTTTTTATTTTAAAAGTGTGCCTATGGATTACTTCCCCTTCTTACATTCCCAAAGTGACAATAGGATATCATTCCAGAATCCACCCTAAAAAGTTGATTTTTCTTTAAAAATATAGTACTTTTTTAAACATCATTGAAATATGTTTCATAAGAACTTGTTTATGTAGACATTCTATCTGCTTATAGTCTAGTCTAGTACCAGAGAATGACTGGGAAATACCAATGCTGCTTTGGCTTTTTCTACTGAACAAAGTCATACAACGCCATACATTATAAATTATAGTAATTTATAAATGTTCTTTGTCAATAGAGTCAGAGGCTAGAACATCTAATTCTTAAGAAACACAAGCAAATTAAAAATCTATATAATACAATAAAGAAAAATTCAATTTAGAAAGGGGCATAAGCAGATTTAACTAAGATTTAAAATGTACTAATTTCCTCATTTAAAATTTCTTCTCAATATTATAATTTCAGGTCTCACAAGGACTGAATTAACAATACAATAATTGTTAAACTATCTTCCAGAAAATCCAGTGTCCCTGCACCTTCAATTTTCTGTACAGTTCCATTTATCAGTCTTTTGCACAAGAGTTAGCAATTCATAGCACAAGGGTCACTTTTTGCTTTTCCTGCAGAGTTGATAACGCTCATCAAACATCGTCCGAATTCTTCAAGTATCATCCGTTCAGCTGCTGCCTTTGATTTTCCCTTCTTGTCTGCCTGCTCAGCCTGGGCAAGAAGGCAATTACACGTGGCTTCGGCTACTTCCTTAGTTACAAATGTAAATGGCAATCTGAAATGATGTAGAGAAAGAGAGATGATGGGGTGCTGAAAAACTACAAAAGTGGGTGGCACTGTTTCATTTGGAAATCTGTTGACATTTTCATGATTCACCAGCACACTCAATATCACATTTATGCAATGAGCACAGCACATCTTAAAGGGCTATAAACAGTTAGGCCTGGTTTTATGATTGAGCATATTTGAAAAATATTGTTCAGAAAATATAACATTTTACATAAAATATGTCTTATTACCTAGACAAAGTTATCTAGTTTACTAAAAGATGTAATTCTACATGCTGACTTGATATTTCTATAACAAAAGTCCTGATTCATAAATGTAAAGTCCACGAGTGCAGTCTTTGTTTCATTTACTGCTGTTTCTTCACTGTATAGAAGTGTCTGACACAGAGACACTCCAAAAATATTTGCTGAATGAAAAGATGAATTATTGGGAATCGAAAGCACTATCTCCTGGACAACCCTAAAAATAAAGTACTTTCCCATATTTCCACATATTTGTTTCTTTTAAAAATCAAGCACCCCAAAATTTTGCATTGTTCTATCACAATAAACAAAACAAGGGGGAACCAAATGCTGCTCATACATGGAGTTTTATTCATAAAGATCTGAACTACTGAGTTCTGAATTAGAGCAATCCATCCTGAGGCTTATGATATGTAGCCAAGTGTTAAAAGCCTTCAGGAGACAAAATTGGGCAACCTAAATCTAACCACTAACTCAGCAACTTTTAAGCAGTCACTGATAGAAGAAAACTGCAGAACAAAAAAATGAAGTGTTTAATTCA